>NC_142934.1:76174112-76186612 GCF_046866305.1 Octopus bimaculoides | reverse complement strand
TAAATATAATATGTGACAATTATAGCTCGCATTTTTTCGATGGCCCGATAACAGAAGAGATGCCGGCGTTTTATCATGGCTACCGAATAATTGTCACATATTATATTTACACACACACACACACACACACACACACACATACACACACACACACACACACACACACACACACACACACACACACACACACATATATATATATATGAGTGGCTGTGTGGTAAGTAGCTTGCGTGGCATCTTGGGCAAGTGTCTTCTACTATAGCCTCGGGCCGACCGAAGCCTTACGAGTGGATTTGGTAGATGGAACCTGAAAGAAGCCCGTCGTATATATATGTATAGTTTAGGAAATCAGTAAGTTGTCAAAATAAGACTCAGAGTTTCAAATGCCGGAGGTAAGAGCTACGATGCATTTTCATCAGTTATTATGACAATAGACGCTATAAAAAACTGTTGAATAAAAGGGAAGTTACTGTAATAGGTAGGAAAAAAAAGATAGAAACTACACGCAACCATATTCTCACAATACATAGACATAAAAACCTCCTGGGTACATAACGTCTACAAACGTACACACTCACACAAACATGTATATGTACATGCCCATACACACATGTGTGTCTGTGTTTGTCCCCCCAACATCGCTTGACAATCGATACTGGTGTGAATACGTCCCCGTAACCTAGCAGTTCGGCAAAAAAGACCGATAGAATATGTACTAGGATTACAAAGAATAAGTCCTGGAGTCGATTTGCTCGACAAATGGCGTGCTCCAGAATGGCCGCAGTCAAATGACTGAAACAAATAAAAGAATAAAAGAATACATGTGTGTGTGTGTGTGTGTGTGTGTGTGTGTGTGTGTGTGTGTGTGTGTATCTATTTTTATGGTTACTTGATACAGAACTTCGAACTGTTTTATCTTGATTATAAATTTAGATTTGAATTCGTTGATGCAAAGAAGTGAATGTTTAAGATGCTACTTTGGATTTATTACAGGAAGTTGTATATACAGTGGTAGAGACAGAAGACGAAAGAGAGTTACTGTCCAGGGGTAACTTATGTCTCAAAGAAAGAACTGAAAATGAGAATGATGACGCAGTGAAAATATACACTGCTTTTCACAAGTCTTGGATTGAGTGAATTTCTTGTTATAGCAATGCTATAAATGAATCATGTTTCCTAGGGGAACGTCTGTATGGGAGCCTTATTTAAATCGCTTGCTTAAAATAATATATACATACTATTTATGCGAACAATATGTTTATAATCTTTTTGTCAAGTCAGAATTTTCCTTCTTCGCTATAAGATTTGTCCGTGCTATGGCTAGCTAATTCCATTTGTGAATTTGGCCAGCCATAAATCTTTTAAACATGTATATCAATGGTTTTCTGTAGCACGCCAATACCTCGCATCAGTTTCCAACTATTAGTTCTTTTCTTGGTGCTTTCTCATTATGCAAATTTCTCACAGCTATGGTGAAGTTTCAAAGTAGGGTTTTGTGAGTCCTGCTGTTGATGCTGATATAGTATTTCTTCTTGATTACATTTATCCATGATAAATCCTGATTGAAACCTTTCCTTTCATTCCAAATCTTAGACCAAAACGATGTACGATATTCCTAAAAAGGGTTCTTTTTATGTAGATATTGTCGTTCTTCATCCTCTGATACGTATCTGGTAAATTAGAAGCAGTCTTTTGGGTAACGTCTTTTCGTTGAAGTATTCTTTTTTTTTTATTTATTCGTTTTTTCATCCAGTATCTTGAGTTCACGTTTTAAAATGATTTCCCTTAAGACTTTTGGTGTAGAATCTTATTTGAGTCAGTTTTTATAAGGTAGTTGGAGTGCTGTGAGATTATTCGCTTTACACGTTATACTGTTAGCTACACTCCTGATTTTGTGGTTTCATTTTCTACTTAGGCTGCTTACGTAGAGTTAAGTACTTACCACATGCACTGCAGATATCTACTACGTGTTTCTCCAGATGATAGTTATACACATGTAGATGTTGATTCTCCAGTATTTGTTATCACACCCTAGTACACGACCCATTGTTTTATGCACTGAATAAGCAGTGACGTCGCTAGAATGTGTGCTGCCTGTGGCAGCCCTTGAATTTGCGCCTTCCTGAGTAAACGAAAATGGGAGAGAGAGAGAAGACACAGAAAGTAAGAATGAATGAGAAAAAGAAAAAGGCAAGATAGGAAAGAGAAGAAGTAGAAGAGAGAAGGAATGAAGAAAGAGAAAAAGAGAAACAGAGAGGGGGCAGGGAGAGAGAGGGGGAGAGCGGGAGAGAGAGAGGGGGATGGAAATCGCGAACCGAACCGGCAGTTGTATAACAGAACGACTGATTTCACAACCATTATAAGTTTTATAGTCTGCAACGAACTGTATCATCAATAATTTTTAACATTACGTTTATTTTCCTCGCTTCTGCAAAATAGACCGTTGTCTCATGACACGAGAGAGAATTTAGAAATATTCTGCTCAAACTACGGTTTTAAATTGTTTTAAAATTACATATTTTCTACAGTTATCTATTAAATCACTTTCGTGCAGAAAGATATGCGAGTTGAAGTGAGGGTGTGAGTATTAGCGACGTGGTCGGGAGATTTGTTTACGTATTAATCGCTCTCTTCTGTAATCACTTTGGTTATCACAGGAGTTAGAAGAATAATTGCTACCTGTGACAAATTTCTAAAAAGGAAAAAGCCCCCCCCCCCAAAAAAAAAACAATCAACAACAGCGCATTGTTGAAGTGGTTGAAATTTGGGATCTTTCTGAATTGACGGGCACCACAGTACCGCCGATAGTTGTTGTTGACAAACAACGGCACTAATTTTATTCAAGGGAAAAGATCCCATTACATCGCTAGAATATGTTGTTTATATTTCATAGCAGTAATTGTTTTCACCTCAATAAACGTCAGTGATTGGTTGAAATTACCGAAATACGACAATATTTTTACATGAAATAACTTCGAATACAAAAATTTTTATTTGTTCTATAACACAAAGCATACAAGTATACGAAGTTTGAAAGTGTTTCGGTACCAAAAACACTACATAAAACATAAATGAAAAGCGGTGCCCGTCAATTCAGAAAGATCCGGATTTTGTTCCAGTAACTCTTTAATTGCTTTATATACCGATGAAAGGACCCTTACGGGTTTTCTTTTTAGGTGTAGTACCATTATAAACCTTGGTCTAAATATAAAGGCCAAGAGAAGAGAGAGAGAGAAATACTTAAGCCGTTTTAGCTGACGTATTTTTAGCACCGTTGACGTTGGTAATTACTGTTTGTATCGGTGTTAGCGTTCAGTGCCAGCCTTGATCATAAAAGCGAAACTCACCACTGCGAAAAGTATCTTTTATTATCCGACAGTTAAACAATATTTTTCTCATGAGGTCTCATCAGTGTGTTCCCACTCCTGTATTTTACTACCCACATTGACCTCAAGGGAACAGCTGACTTTCATAATACAGCATGGTTGTTTTATATTTTGTGGTCATAAGCAACATTATAAAAATCAGTCCTGTTTAATTTAGTCACCGTATCACTAAAGATCAGACTCACTCCCCACCTCGTTCAATAATTACTCAATTTAACTAATTAAAATTTTGCGATAGTCTCCCCTGTAATTTTTTTCTTGTTTAACATGAACTATCCATTGAGATGTGGAGGCGCAATGGCCCAGTGGTTAGGGCAGCAGACTCGTGGTCGTAGGATCGCGGTTTCAATTCCCAGACCGGGCGTTGTGAGTGTTCATTGAGCGAAACCAGCTAAAGCTCCACGAGGATCTGGCAGGGGCTGGTGGCGAACCCTGCTGTATTCTTTCACCACAACTTTCACTCTTTCTCCCTGTTTCTGTTGTATCTGTATTTCAAAGGGCCAGCCTTGTCACGCTGAATCTCCCTGAGAACTACATTAAAGTATACGTGTCTACGGGGTGCTCAGCCACTTGCGCGTTAATTTCACGAGCAGGCTGTTCCGTTGGTCGGACCAACTGGAACCTTCGACGTCGTAAGCGACGGAGTGCCAACAGCAACAGTGAGTATCAGGGAAACTATCAAAATAGCGTTTTAGTCTGTATAGTTTTATTTATGTTGGAATACCTTTTCACAAGAAGAAAATTCAGCGCCCTTGACTTTTACCGAAACTCTGAAATTGAGTGGAGTAAAAGGATGATTATCTTTGATATTCTCAGACCAGAGTTCTGCTCCTGATGTTTGCAATGGAGTGAACTGAAGGGGAAGGTGGCGGTGATGTTGAACTGGACGATGGTTTAAGCCCACGATCCAAGAATACATACTTAAACTATAATTGTATTTCGAGTTTTTGTTTGTTTTTTTACTACACCAACAATGCTAGCGCTCACTTTCCTATCAAATAATGCTAAGTTGTTGAGTAAAAAGCATTTACATTTATGACAGGAAAAAAAAAATAACAACCCAGTTACGAATCTGATCCGAGTTACATTTGCATAATTGTAAATTATTCGAATTTTAAACGGTCCTTTGCGCCGATACGAACGCTGCTCATTGCACCATCTTAACTAGCGTAACGGGGTGAGGAGCTATGGCGCTTCTTCCCGGTTGATACTTTTATGAAGGCAGCTTTTTGGGGTCTGCTGTATAAGCCTGTATAAGCTTAGGGGCCCGGGGTGGGAGCGGCAAATTTAAGGGATATCCCGAGCGACGTGCACTGGTCATATTGGGTATATATATATGCGAGTGTGTGTGTGTGTGTGTGTGTGTGTGTGTGTGTGTGTGTGTGTGTGTGTGTGGATATGCTTGTATGTATGTTTGCATATGCATGTATGTGTGTACATAAGTATATGCGTACATATTCGTGTGTATATGTATGTATATATGTATTTATTTATATGTGTGCTGTTGTTTTTCGTAAGATCAACTGCCACCAGTAACGATGCAGGAGAGACAGAATCATAAGACATGACTTAAATTTCCTAAATCACGACCAAGCAGTCGTCTTTTTTCTGAAAAAAAAAAAAAAAAAATGCTTCAGAAAAGAAGTAAAGCAAAGAACAAGAAAAATCAAAAGTTACACGACTGAAGTCCCTTAGGACCTCTAGAAATGCCAGCACTGATATTCAACTACTGTCAACGTTGTCAAATAGCAAGAAATTGAGACTAAATAAGTTCCACAACAATATCAGACCTAACAAAAGTCCTCCAGAGACATCATCCCGTAGACCTATTATTTTTTGTACTCCTTTGAAAATATCTAAAAGACTAGTTCTCTACACGACCTACACTTATTCTTTGTTCTTATACCGCTACATTAATCTATCTAGTTTTTTTTTCTTAAAGTACCTTGATTCTTGGCATTGGTTTAAGGCTATAAATTTGCAATGAGTGAAATGTAGAAATAGAGTTATTTGATTCCAACCTCCAGCACATTGCTTGTAGTCACATTGTCGGAGAGATGAAAGGCACAGCTGCTTCTGGTTGGATTTGAATACAGAACGAAGAGAGACGAAACTAAATACCCTAAGTCATTTAGTTCGGGGTTTCATCGTTTCTGTCACTCTACTGCTTTCTCAAAACATTACAATTGTATAACTGGCAGATATTCCCGAGAGTTATTTATATTAATCACAAATATTTTGTCTATATGCTCCTATACGTGCCTACTTTGTGGTGGGTGCCTGTATGCAATAAGTTTAATATGAAACAGACTTCTGCACATACCAGCCATCTCATACAGCATGTTATCAAAATCCAAAGCCCGAATCCAATTGTAAGAGAGCTAGAAAGATTCGATTTGATGAATTCTGAACGGAGGCTTAATATCAAACTGGTTTCAGACAAACAGGACGAGTCAACACTACGAGCTAACAAACTACTTGGCATGATTAAACAATAAAATAAGGCTAGAGAAATAATTTAAATGAGCTAATAGCATTGATTTTGGTAAATAACTAACATAATGATGTACTGAATATCGTACGAAAAAATGTCTTCTTTTTAATAGTAAAGTATCTTCTTAACTATCAAGTTTTCTTTTTAAAACCACAGACAAGTTTGGATATTTCCCCTCCAGTTATCATTTGTATTTAAAACGTCACTATGTTAATAAAATCTATTGTGTGCATGCGTGCATGCTTGTGTTTTTGTGTATACATGCATGAATTTGTGTAGGATTGTTCGTATTTAAGAAAAAAGAAAAAAATACACGTTACTTTTGCATTGATATTTTTATGTATTTATAATGTCATATTCTTTACTCACCATAACGAGACCTCACAAGAGTGTAATCTGTGTTGGCATCTAAGTATTGTAATTCGATTATTAATCGGATAGATGAAAAAAAAAGATCTATTACGTGCGATGGAGTTTAATGCGTGAAAGGATTAAAGTTCTTGACATAAGTATATGTAAGAACGACCGTGCGAACCCAAAAGGGGAAATGGTGACGAATGGAAAAAAAAGGACTCCTTTTATTTAAACGCGTCACACGGTCGAACACAAAATTTATATCAAAGATGATATATATGAATATGTTATACTTCGATAACATAGTGATTTCGTAAATTGCCAGTAATGAAAGACGATAGAACAACCGATAGAAATGAATAACAGAAATATTTATTGTAGCGTTAATATGTATGTCTGTGTGTGAGTGTGAATGTGATATAATGAAAACATAATAAAAGACAGGCCGTCGTATAAAGAATAGTGTGTATACAGAAGAGTGTGTGCACAAATGTATATAAATGCGTGAGATACAGCAGATAGAAAGAGTCAGTAACACGTGTGAGCATTTGTACCAGTTCTTAGAGTACACAGTGGTATGTGTCTGTATGTAAGAAGTTAAGGCGTGTGTGTGGCAGAGCGATCACTAGTTGTGATGTTAGGGCTTCCATGCCGAGCCGGGTTCTTGAGTACAGACGTTTATCGCAGGCTGGGCTCTTGTCTGTTATTTATCGTGGTGAAGATGAATTACCAAACAGAATCGAAGAGAGATGTGCCGCGGTAGTTTGGTTAGTTGTGTACGTAGAAATCATGTTGATGATATTGGCGACGTCGGTGGCGAATCTTGTAGTTCGTAGTTGAAGTGGTGTTGACGCTGGCGGCGATGATGCTGGTTAGTAGTCGTAGAGTCGTGTTGCTGATGGCGACGTCGGTGGTAGTCGTAGCTGGAGATACTGTTGATGTAGTCGCTGGAACTGCTGCTGCTGATCTGTGTGGTACACGGAACAGTCTCTAAGAGAACTGAACCGAGACGAATTTTGCCGCTGAATTTAGGCTATTTATAGTTGGTGGTAGGCTTCCAAAGGCATCAGAAAAATACTCTATCACGTGACCTTATTAGAGGCCGTGATTGGTCAGTTTGCGTTCTGGCGGGAACGGTTCGAAGCAGTTGCCGCTTCAAATAATAATCAGTCATGTGATGACAGGGAAATATGTTTTCTACTACGCCCGCGCTTGTTTATATATAATAGTGAGAAGATGGTTTGTTTGTATAAAATGGCGATAGTAGTTTTGTATCTAATGGCGATAGGTAGTTTTGTATATAATGGCGATAGGTAGTTTCTCTACATATATTTTAGAGCAACTAAAATGTGTTTTGGTACATAGTGGGTAAAGTAGATTGGTTACAGAAATTGTCATAATATTTACCCATGAGGAGAATTGATAATAAATTAAAATAATGAGTAACGACTACTGACAACTACGGTTTGACTGGAAGGTTGTCATCAGCATTGTATTTTTGCCGACAAATTAATGATCACATTCGGTGCATAAAATACTATGAACAATAGTGGGGAAAATGAAAAATGTGTGCTGACAAGTTACTACGAGAGCGGTTTGGTCTTCTATCGGGCTTTACTGAAATTGTTTTGTGTAGTGGTACTGCAAAACACCAGTTGCCTTTAACAACGGTAGTAGTGGATTTAAAATAGCAAGCCCCTTTTAGCACATGGTTCTATTGGGGGGGGGGGGGTCTGTGCTCACCACCCGCCTAACTCTTTCTGCAACCCAGCCAAAATGTTGACAGGGAGAAGCTTGAGAATAGCTAAAAACTAAAGAGCTGGTATATGCAGTGTAAAGATCGCAGGCTAGTCTTGACCAGATATAGAACAAATGGATTTGTAAGATTAAGAGGCCTATTTATATGGATAGCATGGGAAATTGCAGGGCAAACGGAAAATATCTTGTTGCACATTGTGAAAGTTGTAGTCAGTTTGATTGTGATTCCTTCTGAGAGTAGTGTACGATGATTCCTTCTGAGAGTAGTGTACATGATGAGGTGAGTTACATTAATGTATCTAGAGACTATGCATCTTTGGAGAATATTCTGGAAGCACAGGATGTGCCTGTCAATATGACAAAGTTTTAAGAATCTTTGCAATGTAGTACTATCAATTCCATAACAATCAAAACAATGTTGTATTCATTATCCAGAAAGGATAATGCAAGAGTGTAAACAAAAGAAAGCCTAGACCTAGATTTCTGAATAATGCAGTAACAAAGTAACTTTTTGACACAGTGACGTTGTATTGATTGTCTGTGTCGACGATTGCTGTTTGTGTCGACATTGATTGTTGTGTTGACAATGCTTTGGGGAAACAATATGGAATGGGTATATGAAAAGAAATACCTAAAATATGATAGATTTAAGGAATCGCGTAAAGAACGAGGACAGAATACAGTGTTCCCTGTAGAGATGGAATGTCATGGCTTTCTAGCTTGATCCAAAATGTCGTACATAGGTCGACGTAAGTCTTAGGAAAGACATCAAAATGATTAAGAAATTGTAGAATGAAGCGAAAGATACTGCATCATTGAAATGGTAAATGCATCTGGCAGAATGGCGAAAGCTGAGAGCAAATACTCAATAAGTAGTTGATTAAAATAGATTCTGCATGTTTGGATGAGTTATACCTACACTCAATTTGGTGTGTGTGTGTGTGTGTGTGTATCTGTGTTTGCACCCCCACCGATGTTAGTGTGTTTACGTCCCTGTAACTTAGTGGTTCGGCAAAATAGACCGATAGAATAAATACTAGGCTTACAAAGAAAAAGTCCTCGGTCGATTTGGTCGACTAAAGGTGGTGCTCCAGCATGGCCGCAGTCAAATGACTGAAACAAATAAAAGAATAACAGAATATATATATATATATATATATCTGGGTGTGTTTGTGGAGTTGTTAGCTAACTCCACCTACATCGTTTTATCGATTTTGATGAAACTTGATACGTGAGTGGAACTCATGTCTGGAAACCTCATAGCATACTCAGATTGTTGAAAAAAATCGATAATAGGGTCTCTGGAAGGGATCCTTATATATATCTAATATATTTTATTTTAAAAACCAAGGGAAATAACTCATTCGCCTCTGGAAGGGATCCTTATATATAGCCAAGCGAAATAACTCATTCATTTTCCTAAATTATTAGGTAAAAATGAAAATGAGCATGGTTATTTCTTAGTATTTGAACTGTTAGAGTCATTTTCGCAATTTATCCAGTACAACCTTTAAGCAAGTAAATAGTATTTTCCTAAACAATAGGTCCACTTATTTCGGTTAGTGACTTATTCACGAATATACTAACACTAGCATTCCTGAAGGTAATATTCTCTGGGAACGCACAAAAGCCTTTTTCAGAGTTATTTACTTTGAATTGTTATTATGTTATATCTAATTAGCCTGTTATTACGTAACACGCTTCACGATTTTAGTATACATACCTTATTAGTATTTCCTCCTATATTCTATATACTCTGGGAACGCATTAAAGCCCTTTTCGGGGTTACTTTATTTGAATGCTTACTATCGGGTAACTAATTTCATGTTATTACATAACTTACTTCACAATTTGGGTATTCATAACTTATTGGGAATTCCTAAGAACAATATCCTGTGTATTCTCTGTAAATGCACAAAAACCTTTTTTAAGGGCTACATACTTTGTATTGTTGTTATTGGATTAGCGAAACAATTATGAGAACAGAACCAAAGAATAAGCCCCGCTTTCCCGGGAATTACCGGCTACGTATATACATGTATATATATATATATATATATATATATATATATATATATATATATATATATAAAGGGTCATTCTTGTTGCGTTAGATTGTGCTTCGAGATCTTAAACGGTCGGTGAGTTCAAGTAATGCTACTGTTGTCGTCACCTCCTATATCCACAAATAAAAAATCGGTGCAAGCATGGCTGCAACTATATGGTTTCGTGTTCAATCCCACTCCACAGTACCTTGGCCAGCATCGTCTACTACAGCCCCGAGTGACCAATATCTTGTGAGTGAATTTGATAGACAGAAACTGTCTGGAAGCTCGTAGTGTGTGTGTGTGTGTGTGTGTGTGTGTGTGTGCATTGTGTGTGTATGTGTGAGTACATACGTATGTGCGTGTGTCCTTGCATTTGTGCTTGCTCCCCCTCCCCACCAACTCACAACATTTGACAACCGCTGTTAGTTTTTTTTTTTATGTCTCCGCAACATAGCAGTTCGGTAAAAGAAACCTACAGAATACGTACTAGACTTTAAAATACATGAACCCAGTGGTCAATTTGTTCGACTAAACCATTGAAGGTAGAGCTCCAGCATGACCGCAGTACAATGGCTGAAATAAGGAAAGATTATATATATATATATATATATATATATATATATATATATATATACACAGGTCGTCGCCGACTTACGACCAGTACTGGTTCCGACTGACTGGTCGTTAGTCAATTTGGTCGTAAGTCGGCCTATATAGCTTTGTTTTATATTTTTACATTCTTAAGGTACATTCTCGGGTAAAAGTCACACAGCATTCTGTATTATACTATTATAATGGCGTTAGTAAAAAATTTCGGAGTTTCAAGCAGTGGTATTACAGACAAATATGAGGTTGCCTCGATGTTTCCACGACACAGTGGCAATTGATAACCAAACCTAGTGGGAGCGTTGTTAGCTGACATCATCCGTAGACGGGTTAATTTCAAAGAAATTATACTCATTAGATTTCAGCTGGACTATTTATTATTGCTGCCGGAAGCTGGTGCGCCAATCATCGTAAAGTCGATCGGTCGTAAGTTGACGACAACCTGTGTATATGTATATATATATATATATATATATATATATATATATATATATATATCAGGTAATCCCATAAGTTCTGTCCGATTTTACATTTTTTAAAAATTGAATGAAATTTAATAGTATTTTAGAATGTCTGATGGAATTAAAAATTATTTTTATGCATTAGTGTACATTTAAACTAATTAAATATTATTTTACAGAACAATAAAATCAAAATTTGATTAAAACCCTTTCTAACATAGAAGTATTCAAAGAGCATTTGAGGCACTAACGCTTTATGAGTACAAAAAGGAAACTCTGCAGCCGAAGCAACTCGAAACATACACTCAGTTTATGGGAAAGAATGCTTGAATGAAAGAACATGCTGAATATGGTTTGCAAAATTCAGAAGTGGAGATTTCAGCTTTGAAGATGAAGATCGAACAGGACGTTCAGTCAAGTTTGATGATAAGCTCCTTGAGGCATTACTTGAAGAAAATCCTGCATTATCAGTTGAAGAATTGGCAATAAAGCTTAGTTCAAACCATACAACTGTTCATCGTCATCTTCAACAAATTGGAAAGGTTCCTAAACTTGGAAAATGGGTGCCTCATGAAATGTCCGAAAGCAACCGCAAACCCCGAGTTGACATCTGCTCTTCTCTCCATTCTCTCGAGCTCAATTCATCCTTTTTGGATAGACTTGTGACTGTTGACGAAAAATGGATCTTCTATCGAAATGTTAAACGTCGTAAACAGTGGTTTGGTAAAATGGAAAAAGCTCAACCATAACAGAGAAGGGAACTTCATGGGAAAAAGGTTCTCTCTATCAGGTGGGATTGCAAAGAAGTAATTCATTTTGAATTGTTACCACCTAATGCAACAACCAATGCTCAAGTCTACTGTCAGCAAATAGAACCAAGCTTTGAAGAAAAAAAGACCCGCTTTAGTGAATTGAAAAGGAGTGATGTTTCATCAGGACAATGCGTGACCCCACACTGCAAAGATCACATCACAGAAGATCGAAGAGCTTGGTTGGGGAAAAATTCCTCATCCACCTTATCCTCCCGACCTTGCTCCTTCAGACTACCATTTGTTTCGTAGTTTACAGAATCATTTGGGGGACATAACTTTCGCAAGACAGGAGGAGGTCGAAACTGACATTTCAGAGTTCTTCGCTTTGAAACCAAAAGAGTTTTATATTGCTGGGATTAAAAAGTGTGTAAATAGATGGAAGGAAGTCATAGATAATCTGGAAAAGTACATTGATGATTAAATTTCAATTACATATAACATTTGATCACTTGTTTACTTTATTCAAAATTCGGACAGAACTTATGGGATGATCTATCTATCTATCTATCTATCTATCTATCTATCTATCTATCTATCTATCTATCTATCTATCTATCTATCTATATCTATATATATATATA
>NC_142934.1:76139112-76171612 GCF_046866305.1 Octopus bimaculoides | reverse complement strand
ACAACATCATAAGAACGTGTGTATACATACATATATATATATATATATATATATATATATATATATATATATATATATATATATATATATATATATATATATATATATATATATATATATATATACAAACGCCGGTGTGGGACACACCGTTCCTTGGTTGACTCTTATCTTTGTGAATTTATGTGGAGAAGAGGATTTGAGAAAGATAGTGTATTTTATAAAATCCTAGAGTGTATTGCAAACCTTCGTTCTTGAGTTTTTTAAAACTAATAAATGTCTGTTTTAAGCAACATTTTGACTGTTATTTCTAGCAACTCCTGTTGGTTTTCTCGTAGCTTTTAAATATTTAATTTGCTCGCGAATCTTTT
The DNA here is from genome assembly GCF_046866305.1 of Octopus bimaculoides. Lineage (NCBI taxonomy): Eukaryota > Metazoa > Mollusca > Cephalopoda > Octopoda > Octopodidae > Octopus > Octopus bimaculoides. The sequence goes on along the minus strand of NC_142934.1, from coordinate 76,171,244 downwards.
AATGTTTTTCACTGTTTACAGTAGCTAGTTTAATGTTTTGACATGCCGGTGCTCCCCACTCCTTTTTAACTACTGTGACAGACGATGGAAGAGACAGCGAACGCACTATTTTCTGGTTCGCTGAAAATTCTGAAAATTATAAAAAGTTTGAACACCTGTAACATTTTCGCAAAACTTTTCTCGAATAAATGAATAACAAATTCGGATTCAGCGTCCAAAATGGCATCTATATGTTACATTATTGTAATATTGTAATATTGCTCAATGTAGGTTCAAAAGCAGTAGAGAGAGAGAAAGAGAGAGAGAGATAGAGAGAGAGAGAGAGAGAGAGAGAGAGAGAGAGAGAGAGAGAGAGAGAGAGAGAGAGAGAGAGAGAGAGAGTACCTTTCACTGAATGACGTCCAATATATAGCCCCTACTCAGCTCCTAAACTATCACTCATGTTCAGGGAAAACACTGAACTTCTGATTTAGCAGCAAGATCGTCTCGACTAAAACCTTCACGAGGAGAGACTGAAAACAAATTGTCCAATGTGTGCTTATTTTTATTAAGTCAATAAGGTATGTTAAAGAGGATGTTTTAGCTGCTTTTTCTAACGGCTGAATCTAGAGACTCCTGCATTTTTCGTTGTTGTTCATTCTCAGGCCAACTCTACTTATGGACATCAATGATTAATGACGTTTTAGTCGTGACCAACGTAAAATCTTGGAAGGCCTGTTTTACAGCATCGTCGGATGCTGTTTTACAGCATCGGATTGTGCTCATCTTTTAACAATCAACACATAATGTGGATTGTATAAATTCAAGTGGCTTCCTTTTGGAGTAAAAGTGGCAACTGCCATATTCCAGCAAGTGATGGACGCAATGTTAAATGATTGCGACTTCGCTATCGCTTATATCGATGATATTTTGATAAAGAGCGAGTCAGTGGAGCAACATTTCGAACATACTAAAAAAGTATTCGGAAATATAAATTAATACAGGTTTAGACTAACAAAGGAAAAGTGTGAATTTTTGATGAAAATTATCAAATATTTGGGTCAAGTGATTGACGAAAGGTGACGAAGGCTAGCGTGACTCGACTTTTCATCCGATGTCACTTTGTCCAAATTCACTTTGTCTAAAGTCACTTTGTCCAAAGTCACTTCGTCTACGTCTTTTGGCCCGACGTCTTTTTGTCCAATGATTTTTTTGTCCAACGACTTTTTGTTCAATTTTAAATAAAATCTTTAGAAAATAAGGTGAACATCAAACTCAAATAATTATTGAGAATTATATTGACAGGATTCAAACAAAATACTGTGGGAAACTGTATTTTATAAAAAAAGTAATTTTAAAAAAGTTATCGGATATTACTAATGATTTGTTATGATCACTTAAAATTGATGCATACCAGATATCACACTCTTCAAAAAATCAATTTTTCTTGTTGACCCATATTCAATGACCAATCTTTTGAGGCGTTTAGTTATTCTTCGACATCGTGTACATGAATTTGACGGGTTTCCTCGAAGAATTTGAGTAATTCTACCTTGAACGAATCCTTCCTCTTCCTTCAGAGTTTTGATTAATTTCCAAATATTCAAATGTGCTCCATCTGCTGAATGCTTTTTCGCACAATGAAATCCCTCCACAGCATTATTTGTTTTGGGAAGATCTTGAAGAATACGCTGATTAACATTCCATACAGCTATCAGGAATGCAGGTGGTTCTCTCCTTCGTCTAGTACCACGTCCTCTCACAACACCTATGTAAGTCATGTCGAAGTAAATGATGAATTCAGCAGGTATTTCTTCCTCGTCTATTAATTCTTCATAAGCCTCTTCGACATCTTCAACGGATAGAAAGGCTAATGCTGAAAAACATCGAATTTTAAGACAGAATTCAGTCTTTATTGTATTTTTCTTTGAGGCCTAAATCTGTAATTTTTCGAAATACTGATTGGTTCAGATGAAACAACCATACCACGATAGATGAATTAGAGAAAACAACCATACGACGATAAATGAATTAGAGAATGATGAAATTAATGCCTTATGAACTGCAACTTCGAAATCTGCCATGAAATCAAGCAGATATGCATCAGGTTGCATAATTTTTAATTGCTCGAAAAATGATTCGTATATCTGCTTTGTTTTATTCGGCACTGATCCAAAGACCCGTGGAAAACTGCTACCTTTAACTTGTGTGTGTGCGTGAAAATGTTTCTTTGCGATGGACAGCAGAAAAGCCACCTATCTCCTCTCTCCGTAAAGCTACGGATTCCTCACACCCTTCTTTCCCTTCCTTGGCGATTTAAAACTTACTTATGTTTATGAGTGTGTGTGTGAGTGTGCATCTATGTATTTACGAAAGTATTATGTAGCGTCGCGTATACATGCGACGCTACATAATACTTTCGTAAATACATCCCTGAATAACAGCTGTATTAAGGTTATTATCCCAATGCTACTCCATATTTATCGCTTACACAACGTTGTTCTTCCCCTTCCCTGATATCAGCTACACTCACTATGCTACATTTCCCTCACACTAATACTCTTACACCTTTTTCATTTTATCAAATGATAGTCCAACCCACTTCTAGGAGGGCATTATAGATTTTTATTAAAATCCAATTAGCCTATAATTGAATTGGATGTTAGTTTAATAGGTATGCAAAGTTTCGCCGAGTTTGGTTCACTGGTTAGGCAGCAAGATGGTAACAGATAGATAGACAGACAGAAATTGCCATTTATGTATAAGATGTACATGATGGTGGGTACATTGAAACATTTCAGCCCAAGAATATTGATGAGGCATTTTAATTAAAGTTTCTGCTAAATACAAATTCAACAGATGTAGTAGTTTGGGACAGAAATAAAGAGCTATTACTCTTTTCTTCTCTTTCACTTGTTTCAGTCATTTTACTGTGGCCATGCTGGAGCACCGCCTTTAGTCGAGCAAATCGACTCCTGAGCTTATTCTTTGGAAGCATAGTACTTATTCTATCGGTGTCTTTTTCCAAACCGTTAAGTTACGAGGGCGTAAACACACCAGCATCGGTTGTCAAGCGATGTTGGGGGAGAAATACAGACAAACATACACACACACACACACACACACACACACACATACATATATAGGACGGGCTTCTTTCAGTTTCCGTCTACCAAATCCATTCACAAGACTTTGGTCGACCCGAGGCTATAGTAGAAGACACTTGCCCAAGGTGCCACGTAGTGGGACTGAACCCGGGACCATGTGGCTGGTAAGCAAGCTACTGACCACACAGCCACTCCTGTGCCTATTGCCCAACAAATAAGAACATTTTATTTTAAATTATTAAGAAAGAGTGGGAAGGATACTTACTGCGCCATACAAACTGTTTAGCGGTATTTCTCCCAGATTTTAATATTCTGAGTTCAAATGCTGCCCGGGTCGAATTTGCCTTTCATCGTTTCGTAAGAGGTGGTGGAGTCGATAATGGAAGTACCAGGCAAGAATTGGGTCGACGTAATCGACTTTCTTCTCCTTTAGGGTAGTGCTCCAGCATGGCCGCGAACAATGACCGAAACACTCAAAAGATAAAAAAAAACATTCATTGTCAACTACATTGAAACGTGCCATTCCCCTACCCAGAATGTAAATTAGGCTTTATATTAGTAATTACTGATGCATTTTACTAAGTATTTAAGCAATCACATGGAATGCTAGGGTTCTTAGACAACGAAAAATACCATCTGACTAATATTCCCGAAAAAGCAATCTGAAAATGTGGAAGACTTCTGAAGTTTGGCATGACTACGCGCGCGCACATACACACACACACACACACACACACACATAGTGATTTCTCTATTTTCACAGATGATTATCGTTTTCTCTTGTCCAGAGCATTTCTGACTTTCCCGCCATGGCCTTTTAGATGAGTACTCAGTCCCGCTTTAGATCTGCATGGTTTGAAGCATAGACACCAGTCGAAAGTTGTAACTTGCTGTGCACTTCTAACTGATTAGGTCCGTACACGTCGCCACTTTTCCATTACCGTAGGACTTTCAGCAGATGGAATAAAAAATTAGGTCACCATAAAAAAAACCATCTGTTCGTCATTGGATTATAGTGATAAACGCTTGTACAACACGAGTACCTCTCTGAATCTCCGTGATTAGTACCTAGTGACAGAGCAAGACCACTTCCTAAACTCAGTATGTCCGTGCAACCTGTTCCGTGAATCCAAGAAGTTTCTGTGCGTGGATTTGCTTTCAGTGGATAGTGTTGCACGATACTGAACACACTTTCCAGTGCAACCAGCTATAAAACCAATGGCACAACAGACTAGAAACCACACACACACACACATCTACGTTAAATTGATACAACCGATGTGTGTGTGTGTGTGTGTGTGTGTGTGTGTGTGCATGCGTGCGAAATCGACACATACGGATAGTGTACTTGTTTGTTATTTTAGTATATTTATGCGTGTGTATGTATGTGTGTGTGTATGCATAGCCAAATGGTTAAGAAGTTTGTTTCGAAACTTTGGCAAGTGTCTCACTATACACAGAACTTCATTATCTAACGATTCCCTTTTAAAAAGAGAGAAAGGCGTGAGTTTGAGAGATAATCTTTTGTTATTTCTCGTCGGTCAAGTGAGCACGCGGAGCCCTACCTTATTGGCACCTGATGTCAGGTGGTGGATTGGTAAAATCGGCAGAACTTCACGCAAAATTGTAGTGGCTCTTTTATATTCCGAGGTCAAATCTCACTGCAGTTAACTTCGTCTTTCATTGTTCTGACGGTCGATATAATAAAATACCATTTTACAAATGGAGCGTTTTTAATATCCCTATAATGCATCTTAGATGTGAATGGAATTATAATAGAATGACTGGAAGTGCTATATAGCAGGTTTTATAATATAAACATGAATGTACGAACCATACTATGTAAAAAAAAAGAAGAAACAAATTCCAGTCCCAAGATTATATTTGCGGTAGTGTATGTTTGTTTTATGAATCTGTTCGTGTTGGTATATACTTGTGTTTTTTAGTAATTTTCCGAGCAAGGCAGATAGAGTTTATGTGACTGAGTGTGTTTCTTCGTCTCTCAATGTATATTTAAGTGTGTGGATGTGTGTTCTTTTCGATTGTACGTAGTCCTCGGCTTATTTCTTTGTGTGGGTATGCGTGTGTGTTTATGTGTTTAGCAGTGTCTGTCCTCTTTTGAGCGCTTCTGTAATGCGCTTTCTATGTGTCTCCCACTCTTCTTCTGTGTGTATGTGTGCGTGTACGCATTTTCGTATACGTGTGTGACGGTGTAGGACTTTTTCCACATCTTCTGTTTTCATCTGGTAGTGTATGTGTACGTATTTATATGAATGCGCTTAGGAATGTAAGGAAAGCGCCATAGCAACGGTAGGGGGTAAAAGATAGACAGTGTGAGACATATGTAAAGAGTGAACGAGAGACGGAGCGAGAAAGCGAGAGAGAGAGAGAGAGAGAGAGAGAGAGAGAGAGATAGAGAGACAGAGAGAGAGAAAGAGAAACGGAGAGTGAGAGAGCAGTTGCCCACCCACGTTGAGCTCTCCTCCCTTCCACTCCTCAGGCTATTTGGATAGCTACATGGTGGGTTGCAATGATGATCGTGGTGATAATGGTAGTGGTGGTGGTGATGGTGGTAGTGTGGTAAGTGAGTGAGAGCAGAGTAAATGCTTTGTTTGGACGATGTGTGTGTGTGTGTGTGTGTGTGTGCGTGTGTGTGTGTGTGAGTGTGTGTGTGTGTATGTGTGTGTGTGTAAAACAGGCTAATACGGACTGGGGTACATACGTACGCGCGTGCACACACACACATGCTCATAAATATGTGTGAATATGTGCGTGCGCGCACGTGTGTGTGTTCGCGCGCGCGCGTTAGGTTTAGAAGATTTAACAGTAAAAGAGGGCAGAAAGGATGATAGGAAGTAGAGAAGAACTAATGGATGAATTTCTGAAAAAATTACTTACAATGCAAAGAACACTAAATGTTTTCTCATAAACACACGCATACAAACGCATGCACACATACACACACTAACGCACGCGCCTACACACGCACACATACACACATACTTAGACACACAGGCATACATATCTACTTTGCCAACGTAACAGCAGTAAAACCGGTGTTCTTCTATAACCCTAGGTCTGTTTTGACCAAGAAGCCAATGATCAAAGACATTACAGCAGAGCTCATCTTTTCTTTATGTATATCAAAGACTACTTCACATAAAGTGACCTTGTTGTTGTTAAGCCCCAAGACAATGCTGATTGAGATGACTTATGATCAAAATCACTCTAGCTGTAACCACACTCTCTTAGAAATATGTTAGACTATGTTATCTAATGTAAAATCCTTACAGGTGTATCCTACATAATGCGCATACATAAAAGTAATTGCAGTGAGCTTAGAAACCAGAGGAGAAACTCCCCCGCCACGCATGCGCCCATCCTAATTTCCTATCATTCACCACAGTGTCAAAGCTCGTATTGACTACAGGAGAAATAGCAACATTTTTCTTAGCCGCGAAAAAGAACTTTATGCGAAATGTCAGAAAAAAGTCTTATTAATAACATAATAATCATAACTAAATGCGCCCTTTTAAAGCCTAGCCAGGCTCATGGGCCCGTTTCCCGGTTTCAATGGCGTACGTGTTCCCCAACTGGACGGGACGCCAGTCCATCGCAGCGTTACTCATTTTTGCCAGCTGAGTGGACTGGAACAACGTGAAATTAAGTGTTTTGCTCAAGAACCCAACGTGTCGACCGGTCCAGAAATCGAAATCACAATCTTACGATCATGGTGCTGACACCCTAACCACTAGGCCACGCGCCTCCACTATTAATAATATATATAATCTTAGAAAAAACTTTAAATTTACCTATCACTTTCGAGAGCACATGCAAAGCATACTTCTACGTACACCAGACCAACCTGTCGCCAGCCACTTCAACACAACAGGCCATTCCATCATTCATTTATCAGCGTGCGGCTCCAATGTTCCACATACTCAAGGAAACATTTATAATTCGAACTTGCTCACCGAGAAGCTTAAATGAACGTCTTTCCTTCTACTTCTGTACCTCCTCATACTTCAGTAATCCATTTCTTATCCAATTCCATCCCTCACCACATTTTTACCCTTCTCCATTCTCTCGCCTCCTCTCACTCCTCACTCAATCCCTCTTTCCTTTTACCTCTCTTACCTAGTTTTTGACTCCTACTATTTCCTGTCCACCTAAAAGCTCCATGAGCCTACGTTTCTTATCAGTTGCAGCCAGTTTTTCTAACTTGGGGATGCAAAACCCTATTGTCTCTTTTTAATTTCCCTCTTGTCAACTTTTACTTGCAGAACAACACTGAAACGTTGAATTTTCACTTCCTGCAACTCTTACGATATATATATATATATCTATGTATATGGATATATAAAATATATATATACAATATTAGATATGCATATATATATATACATAAGTGTACTACATGAGTGCTTATACCGCTAAAAAATAGAAGTCGAAAAATACTTCTGTACCACCGAATGATCACAAATCTATTTGGGGGAGAATGTTAGTAATAATTTAGCTGGCAGACTTTGGCTGATGAGAAATCGGGCACCCATTTGGCGCTAAATTTCGAAACCGGTACCAGGTTGACCAGCATTTACTTGTTCTGACCCAGTAGAGATAAGACATTATTTATTGTTCACCGATATTTTTTCCTATCATGTCGCTAATAGATTTGTGATTATTCGGTGGTAGAGAAGTATTTTTCAACTTCTATTTTTTAGCGATATAGGTACTCACGTACTACCCTCGTTTATATATGTACATATCTAATATTGTATGCATATATTTTATTAATTTGCCTGTACGGCTGATAATTCGCTTACCACTCGTGATGGTATTTTAATAATATCATCCCTATATAAATATTTATATGGATACACACACACACACACACACACACACACATACACACACACACACGCGCGCACACACACACGCGCGCACACACACACACACACACACACGCACACACACACACACACACATATATATATATATACTACATATATATACATATATGGGTACAGGACGTTACCAACAGTAAACAACATGAAATACGAAAATAAATTAGTTAAATAAGCAAACAACGAGAGAAAAAAAGAAGACAGGACAAGTAATACAAAGAACGACCCTTCGTCAGTTGTCGGCTATCTATCTACTCCTTATTTCGAGCATTGAACGACAATATGAGTCTTCGAAGACAGTTGCTCCCATAAATACCAAAATAAAATTTTGGATTTATGGAGGATCAAAGTTGGGAACAAAAACAGGACAGTGGAGACAAAGAAGGAAACCGAACGAAAATAAGCAAGGAGGGTCATTAGACCAGAACGAGAGTAAAATAGTGAACACTTGAGAAATATTTTCTTTGACAAGAGAAAAGAGAGAGAGATAGAAGACTCCAGTCCTTTGGATGTCCTGGAGGAAAAGATAGATGGATGGTGGTCATATTGGAGCAACGAGAGAGAGAAAAAGAGAAAGAGGGAGAGAGACAGACAGACAGAAAACGGTGAAGGGGAGAAAAAGGGAATTAGAGAAGGATGGGGGAGAATGACCGTTAATCTCTCTGTTTATCTTCTTGTGTTCTTTTCTGTTGAATAGCGTAGGCTCGAAACGTAAAACACTTGCTCACCTTCCCGAGTGTCAAACTAATACACCTGCTTGTTGTTTATACACCTGTCTTCGTCTTTTGTTTTTCTGTAAATTTCAACTATATATGTGTGTGTGTGAGTGTATGTATGTATGTATGTATGTATGTATGTATGTATGTATGTATGTATGCATCAGACTCTCATGAAAACTGTTGACATGTACCAACCTGCCCCTGGTAAGCAGTATAGTGAACCAAATATCTATGTGTATGGTAAAAGACTTGGTGTAGTCGATCAGTTTGTCTACCTGGGAAGCACTGTTAATAGATATAGCAATTTGGACAATGAAATTCCATAAAGAATTAGGAAAGCAAGTGATACTTTCGGAAAGCTAGAAAGGCGCCTCTGGAATCGGCGAGACATATGCAGGAAGACAAAGATAAAGGTGTACAAGGCGTGTGTGCTTTCTTCTCTTCCTTATGCCTGCGAGACCTGGGTCACATATCGATACCACCTTAAACAGCTGGAACGTTTCCATCAGATGTGTCTCAGACGGATCTATGGCAATAATTGGGAGGACCGCATTAGTGATCTTGAGATATTGGAAGGCTCTCGGAGTGAAAATATAGAAGCTTTTGTGTTGAAGCAAAGGCTCAGATGGAGTGGTCATCTGGTCAGGATGAAAGAGTCAAGGATGCCAAAACAACTCTTTTATGGAGGGTTAGCTAAAGGAGAACGACCTCCACATAAACCAAAAAAGAGGTATAAAGACTTGCTGAAGGCTTCCTTGAAAGATGCTAGCATCTCTCCTGACACATGGGAAGACATAGTTATTGACCGTAGCAGGTGGAGGAGGATTGTGCATGAGGGTACAGCTACTTTCGAGAAATCTCGAGTTGTGCATGAGAAAGAAAGGAGGGATGTCAGGAAGGGCATCACCATTGCACTTCCAGACGGCAAGGGTCTTCCTATGACGATAACATGCAGTGTCTGTGCAAGACCCTGCCTCAGTAAAGCTAGGCTCATGAGTAGGAAAACTGCAGAATAGGAAGGCACCTGGGAGGGACCTAATAGTTGGATATTGGTACAAGAAGCTGACATTTTAAAGAAACCAATTGATATGTATTTTCAAAAGGACTATAGAAGGTCAGACTGGTACATCACATTGGTTTGCTACAGCAAGGACAAATCTTGTTGCCAAAAATGGCAGGAAACTACAGGCCCATTGCATGCCTAAACAGAATGGATAAACTGTACACAAGTTGCCTCAACCAATTCTTCCAGGACCATAGTGAGTCGAACAACGTTGTGACTGATGAACAGGCTGGTGTAAAGAAGGGAGTGTGGGGATGTGCCGAACAACTTGTATTAAACAAAACTGTACTGTGTGAAGTAAGAAAACAACGCAGAAATCTTGTGACAGTATGGCTTGACTATAGGAAGACATTCGATTCTATCCCTCATTCATATCCCACAATGAATTTGCAGTACCAGTGCTGTTCCCAACATTTGAGATGCTTGATTGGTCTGTAGAGGAAATCCACTCCATAGATATCAAAACCCGCAAATCCTGACAACAACTGGGAACTTCCACAGAAACAGTGATGTTGACAGGCTTTAAGAAGAATTGAAGGTGGTAGAGGCCTGAGATCAATGCAGACGGCCTTCGAATGCCGTATGGTATCACTCAGGCAGCACCTGCTAAACAACAGCAGCAAAAATAAAAATATAAATGCAGTCCTGAAAAGTGAAGTGAGCAACATTGTACGAGTTGGCAGTGAACACCTCATGAAATACTCTCTTCCTGATGATCTCCTATACAGACCCCAAAACAGCTGGGCTCTCTTACCTCAGAGAAGACCTGGATGGAAAGCACTCAGCATACAAAATAAAGTCCATGCATGGCTATGTTGCCCGGAAGCTTGAAGAAGACAGTAGAATTGACACGAAACGCAGCCTCTCTTGGATACAAGACCATTACATCACATCACACTTTGAAGGCTATGCGTTTGCAATCCCGGAACAGGAGATTGCCACAAAGTACCTGGTGAACAAGAGACACAGTGACGCTCTTGTAATCCCAAGGTGCGACGGCATGTGAAGGGTATCTCATGCTTCTGTGGAAGACATCACGTATGCTATCCTAAAGCAGCTGTCCTAAAATGTTGTCACAGTACTACCTCCCTATGCGGCACAATGTTGTTGCTAAAACAATTTACAATGCCATCCGCAAAAAAGACTGTCCTGAAATAAATTTAGAAAATCCCTCTGTTATGGAATACATTCATAAACACCAACTCATGGAATACTGATGGAGTATTCCCATCAAAACGTCGGTCAAATGTAAGCATAACAGGCCGGATATTGTTGCTTGGGACAGGGGGGAAAAAGTATGTACCATCAGAAAGATTAGCTGCCCTGCAGATATAAATATCTCTTTGAAAATCAAAGAAAAATAGGATATCTATGGACAACTGCTTTGAAACTTCCAGTTTCTATATTCAGACTATGAATTCATATTCATACCAATGACAAAGTAGTAAACACTTATGTTATGGACTTCATTGACTTACGCCTGTTTCTGCTATAAGATGCGATACATTCATAGTTGAGTGTTTGAGTATCACCCTTTAGCTTGGATGAAGCTATATATATATCTTCATACATACCCACACAACACACACACACATACACACACACATATACACGTACACATACTTATACACATACATATGTGTTTGTGTGTGTGTGTGTGTATATATGTGCGTGTGTGTGTGGGTACAACTTACAGGTGCTTCTGCTATGAAACAGAAATGCATGTATGTATGTACGTGCGTACATATGTATGTATGTATGCATGTATGCATGTATATATATATATATATATATATATATATATATATATGTACGTATATATGTACACATGTAAGAAGGTAAGAAGGTGTGTATATATGTGAATGCATGTGTGTATATATGTGTGTACGTACATATATATATATATATATATATATATATATATATATATATATATATATATATATATATATATATATATATATATATATATATATATATATATTAATATGTGTGTGTCTCTATGCATGTACGTTTGTCTGTATCTGAAAAGCATTAACGATAAGAAGCACTATTTCGAGGTGAGGAAGGACTGTACGGCTCACTATGTTTGACATAAGCAGAAGTAGCATATCCCGATAATGTTAAGTGGCTGATGAATTAACTGTGAAACAAGTAAAATGCTCGTAAAGAATGAACAGTACAATTAGATAGCAGATAAACATTGGAATACCTAATATGAGAAAGAGTCGCTCGCACGCTGCATTGTAATCTGTGACAAGGCCACCCAATATGTGAAAGAACCGGGATAGCGTTCCTTCTGCAGGCTTGTTATTCTTTTAAATGTCAAATTGGATGTTAATATAATTTGCATTAAAATCTAAGACAAAATGCAACGTGTCATAAGTGTGGTGCATTGATGTTCAAAAAGTTAACAGTGGGGTCCCAAGTGCACTTTAAAGGTGAAATAATCTGTATGTGCGTATATGTAGAAAGTGTATACACACACACACACACACGCACACACACACGCACACACACACACATATGTATATAAATATGTATGTGCATGTATACATATATGTATGCATGTGTGTACGTATGTATGTATGTATGTATGTATGTATGTGTGTATGTGTGCGTGTGCGTGTGTGTGTGTCTGCGTGTGCGTGTGTATGTGTATAATATCACAGAAAGTAATGTTGAATAAAATATTCGTGTAAGTCATTTTTTAAACACGTTCGAGTGTATTCGGACGTTATAAGACCTTTCGCCACGGAAATGGTCTCAGAAGAAAATTCTCCACCTAGGCATGTGTGAAAACACATTTTTAGGACTGTGAGTGACGTCATTGGATTGTAGGACGCATGCATTTCCGCAATGTTCCGAACCTGTGGCTCACAACCCGATAAGGACAAAACTATTCTTATTAAGAAAGCATGCAGGACACATGCTAATGTGCGCAAAGTTTGGTCAAGCTAGAATTAAATAAATAATGTCGTATCGAAAGGCTTTCAATAAAATATATTTATGTAAAGACATACTTAATGCGTTCGAGTTTATTCAGACGAGATAAGATCTTTCGCTGCGGAGGTAGTCCTGCGAGGAAATATTCAGACGTGGCTGAAGACATTTTTTTTCTGTGATAGGGTGTTGAATGCCGTCATTGTGTTGTAGGACGCACACGTTTCTGCGTCGTTCCGCTTCGTCAGCTACGACGGGACTATTTCCGCAGTGAAAGGCCTTATCACATCCGAATGCAGACTAGCGTGTTAAATATGACTTTTCCCGAATAAGTTTTATTCAACACTGCTTCATGCGACATTATTTATTTAATTCTAGTAGGACCAAATTTAAGTAAAAAAAAAAGTTATCTTGGTTTTAATTTTGAAGTGTGAAACTTTTAGCATCAGGTACAGTCTGCATGTATACACCTTTATTTAGATTTCAGAATGCCCCTCAAATGAATATAACGTTGGCGTTAGCACACATCCCTGTCTGACTCCTCTTGTATGATCAAGTGTCCAGAGCTGAAGTTCATCTGCATGACTTGAATCCTTATGCCTGTGCAATATATTTCCGAGAAAACATGTGACATTATTTATTTAATTCTAGTATGACTAAACTTCAAGTAAAAAAGTGTTGTCTTGGTTTTAATTTTGAAGTGTAAAACTTTTAGCATCAGGTATAGTCTGCATGTATAGATCTTTATTTGAATTTCAGAATGCTCCAGAAATGTCTGACAATTTGAATATAACGTTGATGGTAGCACGCTTCCCTGCGTGACTCCTGTTGTATGATCAAGTGCCCAGAGCTGGAGTTCATCTGCATGACTTGAATCCAGTGCAATATGCTTCCATGTAAGCACGCCGGGCGAAATGCTTAACGGTATTTCGTCTGCCTTTACATTCTGAGTTAAAATTCCGCCGACGTCGACTATACCTTTCATCCTTTCGGGGGTCGATAAATTAAGTACCAGTTGCGTACTGGGGTCGACCTAATCGACTGGCGCTCCCTCCCCAAAAATGTCGGGCCTTGTAACTAGAGTAGAAAAGAATATGCTTCCGTGTAAACAATTCTAATTTCAATGTTAAAGCAATACAACCAGACACGTCAGAAATATCTTCAGTTCTGCTAAGTTCAATAAAACTAAGAGGAGAGTGCAGCAGTACATCCGCAAGATGAAGCTGAAGTGGTGCAAAAACAAAACTATTGATCTGCAGACGTTTCAACGACATACAGAAACAGAACAAAATGACGAAGATGCGGGTTCGAGTCGCACAGGCAGTCTTCGACTTCTATCTGAAAAATATTTTTAACCCAATATTCTACTGCGAGATTATGTCAACATGATGATGTAGTTCAGAAATTTGTTTATAAATTGACTCCTCGAACTAGAAGACTGTGTTGTACATTATAATAGTTGCGAGTTCATGGATATCTGGCGCTGTAATCCCGATTCAGTTACGAGAAGAGGAAATGTTTAATTAGTCCGATGTTAGCTGGGATTGCTGGGGCGGAGGTGAGTAGTGAAACAATGTCAAAGCTATAGGAGTGCTACACAGGAAGTCAGTTGATGGATCAACGATGTTCCAGAAAAAAAAAAGGTTAAATATTTAGGCGTTTGGAGACTACTTCCAAGATTGCTCAATGTACCAAGACACGTGGGACAGTAAACTTTGGAAAGAAACGTATCACTGATGTATCAATGGAGGATCCGCAAAAGTTAAGAGAAGTGTAGGTTGCATCTAGGCCAGTTTGCGATAGAAAGGCAACTGCTATGTTGGAAGAAGCCTTCTATAACTCACATGAAGGTGCATACTAACAGACAAGACCTGGATACCAATCTGTTTAGGACGTCGCAGCTCAAAGCCAAGTCCAAGATAACACATATGTCAGTAAGAGAAATGTTTGCTTGGTGAACCAGCACACACACACACACACACACACACACACACACACACACACATACACACACACGCACACACACACACACACACACACACACACACACACACACACCGGTTTACAGAATAGACTCTGTCTACCGAAGCTATTCACAAAAGATTGGTCAAACCGAGGCTGTAAGTCGTAGAAAATATATCTCCGAAATATCACGCAGAGTGCAACTCTAATCCTCAACCACGTGACCTTCGTAACCGTACGGTCATGTCAAGCACTAGCGCTTTGGTTTATTTTAGCTATCACGGCCAAGGTTATTCTAGAACGCTGCCTTCGTATTATATGATTATTATAGAGCTAGACAATATACATACATACATACATACATACATACATACATACATACATACGTACGTACGTACGTACACATATGTGTATATATATATATATATATATATATATATATATATATATATATATATATATATATATATATATATATTTATATATACATATGATATATATGATATACAATTTTATGTATGGCTGCTATTACCTCATGTTACAGCTCGTTAAACATGTCAGAGAAAGAGAGAGGCCAAGAATGAGGGAGAAGAAGAGTAAGAAAAACAGTGCTGCTTAACTTTATATATATTACGTAATTTTCTCCTTTAACTAATTGTGAAATCTACACACCGTCGTGTAAACTTATAGTGAAAATTGACTGTTTCTTATGTTTTCGTTGGTTTTTAGTCATTGGACTGTGGCTGTGCTGGAGCATCGCCATCAGGAAACGTACACGAACACAGTGACTCTGGTATTTTTCAGAACACTCGCTCAGTTTCATTGTGCAGCACCTTGGGCATTTGTCTTCTATTATAGCTCCGTATGTGAATTTAGTAGAGACTGTATGGAAGTCAGTCGTACACACACACACACACACACACACACACACACACACACACACATATATATATATATATATAACAAATAGTGAGGGATTATCAATCCGGGCAAAATACTTCATAAGTTCTCTGTTGGCACTTCAGTCTAACAATATTACTTAGATTAGTGAAGAACTCCAGGTAATCTTTTGGTAGGATCCAAGGTTAAGGTTCTTCACAATTCTATATTGTAAATCCGTGGAGGGGCTCCAAACAAACCTGTTTTATACAGAGTAATATATAAGAAACAAGTCAGAAATAATGGTCATTTTACATTTTCCCTTTATTGGAGCAAATGTGGCTTATAGCTGTTTCCAGTAGTCATTATAGGAAATTAATGCTACTTTCGTCAGAGCCATTTCTGGTTACAACAAGCCGAGCACTGGAGGAATGGCTATTGTATGGGGAAGATGAGAGGAGAAGATGGAAATGTTGAAGTAGAATAGAGAACAGAGGTCTTGTAGAAGACCTATGTTCCTCTGTGCTCTATTCCACTTGAAATGTAATGCAGAACAGCAAAATCCAAAATGAAACGACCCAGATAGTGAGAAGCAGAAAAGACAGCCAGTGTCAAGGACATAGTGAGCGAAGGGCTTAAGTAAGTAAAGTAAACATCGGCTGTATAGGCGCAGGTATTACTGCATTGGTGCAGACATGGCTGTATAGGCGCAGGCGTGGCTGCATAGGCGCAAACGTGGCTGTTTATGTGTAGGCGTGGCTGTGTGATAAGAAGCTTTTTCTCCTGTGTAATGCCCTTGTGGCAAATCATATGAAATAAAGAAGCTTGCTTTCAAACCACATGGTTCTGGGTTCAGTTCCCTCACTAATCTAAGTCATATTGTTAGACTGAAGTGCCAACAGAGAACTTATGAAGTATTTTGCCCGGATTGATAATCCCTCACTATAGTCTTCTACTATAGCCTCAGGTCGACCAAAGCCTTGTGAGTGAATTTGGTAGATGGAAAATGAAAGAAACCCGTCCTATGTGTGTGTGCGTGTGTGTGTGTGTGTGTGTGTGTGTGTGTGTGTGTGTGCGTGTGTGTGTGTGTGTGTGTGTGTTTGTGCATATATCTGTGTGTGTGCCTTTGTGTCCGTGTTCGCACCCCGCTCCAACCGAGTAACAACCTTCATAACTTAGTGGTTCGGCAAAAAAAGAGAGCGATAGAACAAGTACCAAGTTTATAAAAAGTAGGTATTGGAGTCGATACATTCGACTAAAAATTATTCAAGGCGGTGCCCCAGCATGGCCGCGGTCTAATGACTGAAAGAAGTAAAAGATATGAGACATTATATTAGATTTAAATAACACAGGTATTTATCTCCTTGTGTTCAGAACATAAACCGCATCAATTACACCTACACGTGTAAGTGGTGAGAAAGGCTGCGAAGGCAATGGGAAAACCACGAAGAAGAGAAATATCTGTATTTGCTCTTATTAAAATTAATGTCTCATATTTGAGCACTGTTCTACGACCTTTGTCCGAAGGAGTCATAAGTGAGTGATTTCTAAAACTGGCGAAGGACCCAAAATATAACTTCATGGACAGTTATACTGTAACCACTGTGATGACTGCTATTATTATAATGTTTCCGTCCTAATAGTTGGAACAGAAGCCATCAGGATGATTAAAGCGTTAACCATTTCAATGGTCGGAATATTAACCTCTCAGACGATTGACTCAGTAATTATCGTGATAGTTGGGGCATTGTAATAACCCTAGCAGTCGTGGGTAGTAAGTATTATGATATTGGGCATTAACTTATGAATTATTTGGGCAATGAGTATCATGACATTTGGGGCAGTGAATATTGTAACAGCAGGAGTAAAACGTTGCTCGAGGAGGCCCATCCCCATCGTCTCCCCTAGCTACACTACTAATACCCCAGCGATAGCTGTGATATAAACCAGCGTTATCATGGAGGATTAGTAACCATGGAATTAGTTGAGGAATTGATTGTTATGATGGTTAGAGTAGTGGGTATCATTGAAGCAGGGCAGAGAATATCGTGATCTTTGAAGTAGTGAGTAATATGAAGGAACAGTGAGTATCGCGATGGGGGGATGAATATCGTGTTGGAGCAGTGAGTATCGTAATAAGACAGTGAGTATCATGATGTGGCAGTGGGTATCATGATAGCTATAGCGAGTATCGAATTGGAATACTGAGTATCGTGACATTTAGGCAGTGGGTATCATATTTAGAGCAGTGAGTATGGTGATGGGGGTAGTAAGTTTCGTGTTGGTGCAATATTTTGATGGGGCAGTATCATGGTATTTAGAATAGTGAGTATCGCCATAGGCGAGACGTTGCTACCAATCATGTTAGCATTCGTTAAACACGTCATGGTAAAATGAAGAGGAGGTGGTGTGCGATGAGAAAGGAGTGAGGAAGCAAATAAGGAGGAAAGAAGAGAGAGGAGAAAGAGAGAGACAGAGAGAGAGACAGAGAGAGAGAGAGAGAGAGAAAGAGAGAGAGAGAGAGAGAGAGAGAGAGAGAGAGAGAGAGAGAGAGTTGTGGAAATAGAAAGGTAGAGCAATGAGAGAGGGAGCGAGATGCACTGAAAAGTGATGTGATACTTGATTTTGAAGGGGAAACAAGTATTGCATGAAATAAAAGGGAAAATTGTCATGTATGTATGTGAGAATCTATGTATGCATATATGTATGTATGTATGTATGTATGTATGTATGTATGTATGTATGTATGTATGTATGTTATCAATCAGTTTCATTTCTGTATTTCTTGTCAATAGAGAAAGAGCCGGACTCTAACATAGATTCAAGGCTCCTTCATTGGAACTTTTATCAACATCATCTAGGTATTTGTGCATATGTGTGTGTGTGTGCAGTATTTGGTGTTAGTGTATGCGCAGATTTGTATGTTTGTTTTATGGATGCGTTTTTATGTATATATTTTCATGTCTAGATGCATGCATATGTATTTATGTGCTAAATTTTTGGAAAGTTTTACATATCTTTACAGTTCCATTGATGGCTTGAATCTGTAGTCTTCTAATCAGCCTTTTTCTTTCAGGTTTTGAGAACCCTAATTTTTCCAGGTTTTTGTTGAGGCACTTCGTTACATATCCCAATGCCCCAACAATCAGGGGTATGAATCTGAACTTGTAGTCTGGGTGGAGTATCTGCAAATTTCTCCGTAGCTCGGCGTAGTTGTTCTCTTTTTCTCTAATCTTTAGTGGGATGTTGACATCCGCAGGACAGCTGATTTCTACTACTGTACACAGTTTCTCTTCTCGGTCCCAGATTACTATATCCGGTCTATTATGTCTGCACTTTATTGAGGTTTTTATTGGGACATTCCACCAATACTCTTTCATATTGTGAGTGGTAATGGTCTCTACCTCATTATGGGTTTTCATCTCTTTAGCCCCGGGGTTATCCTGTCGGCGGATTTCATTGTACAGTGTCTTGGCCACAACATCATGTCTCATAGGTAGGTAATACCGTGATGACATTTTTGGACAGCTATATATGTATGTGTGTGTGTATGTATGTATCTATGTATGTATGTATGTATGTATGTATGATTGTATGTATATGCGTGTATGTAAGTCCATCTCTCCGTGAACATGTGCGCGCGCATGCTCATACACATTTATTCATAGAATTAATTCTGAAGGTGGTACCCAAACATGTTCTTAGACGTAATGTCTAAAATAAATGAAAGAACTAATGAACATACATACATACATACATACATACATAATACGTATAAACATACGCATCTGCACATACCCACTCAGACACACACACACATGAACTAGAGGACCATTAAGCAACGATGATTGAAATATAGGTGTGTACAATTATATTTAACACGTTTGTTTTTATGTACACTCGAAAGTGAAAAGACTGTCGCTGCAAAAATTGGAAATTTTCTATGTGAGAGGGGAAGAGAGAGAGAGAGAGAGGGGGGGAGGGTGTTGTCACATGAGGCAGGAGAAAGATGAGACTGCGAAACGATGTTTTGTAAGGTGATAAGTATAATGAGCTTCGAGGGAGTAGAGGGGTACAAGTCAGCTGGGAGAGAAAAGGTATTACTGTCGGATGTGGAGCGGATTGCTAGCAAACATTATTATTATTATCATTATTATTATTATTATTATTATTATTATTATTATTATTATTATTATTATTATTATTATTATTATTTGTTGTAGTAACATCTGAGTGTTCTGAACAACGTTCGTTGAAGGCTAGAGAAACGCTATCATGGTGGTCTGTATAACTGAAGACGAGGCGTTAAGCCAGGAGTGCGGGCGTCATCAACATTCTCTCTCTCTCTCTCTTTCTCTCTCATCAGATCTCTTTTTTTCCTGGTTACCTTTTCGTTCTTTCTCTCTCCTTCTCTTCCTCCGTTTACTCCTCCCACTCTTACGTATCTTCATCATGCTTTCTCTTTACATTCTTCTCTGTTTTCCTGTCCCTCTCTCTCTCTCTCTCTCGCTTATTTTCTCGCATTACCCTACTCTTTCTTTCTCTTTCTCTCTCGTTCTTTGTTTCAACCTCACTTCTCCCCTTTCTCAATTTCTCACTCCCTGTCTCTCGTTTTCCCGCATATCTCCTCTCCCCACTCTCTCTCTTTCCCTCCCCCTCATTCTCTCTTTCCATCACTGTGGTAGGTAAGCTGTTCTTATGCTCTTTAGAAAGATTTCGTCACGCTTCATTTATCGCGTGAGCGATCCATCTCTATCTTGAATCCCAAATTAATTTACCATCATCTTAAAATTTCTCCTGACATGATGTCGATGTTATTATAGTTGTCTAGCCCCTGGTCATTCCACATTTTTACATCTACAGTTTTACCTTGTTCAGTGTGTTTTTCCTATATATTTTAAAAATAGTAAGGCATGATTTGAGAAAGATTTCATTGCTATTTCAAACATGTCAAGCAGCCCCGCTACAATCTCCTTTGTTGGCTCTCGATGCTACAAACATATTTTCATTGATTATTTTTACCCCCAGATCAGCTATGATAGGCATAACTCATGATAAAAGCCGTCTTGTCTATCACCATCCAGTCTTTCTCTTGGGATTCACACATCTAGGAATATCTCATTCAAAGTGACCCATTCCTTTCAAGACAATAGGATGCAATTTGGAGATTTGACTACTATTTCTGGCATAAAGGCTTCATAAATACGTATTTTTAGTGAAGAATGTAAGGCAATGAGCTAGCATAATCGTTATCACACCGGACAAAATAGTTAGCGGAATTTCATCTCTCTTTACTTTCTGAGTTCAAATTCCGCTGGGATCGACTCTTTCATCTCGTCAGTGTTGATAAAATAAGTAGCACTCGATGTAATCGACTATCATTATTACCCGAAAAATTTCAGGCCTTGTGCTTATAGCAGAAAGGATTAAAGAAGGCTGTTAGGACGGCGATCTGGCGGAATCGTTAGCATGCCCGACAAAAATCGTTAGCATGCGGTAATTCTTCAAAGGAGTAAATGTAAACAACTGAATACTTGTCAGTGATTGGTTGAAATTATCGAAATAAGACAATTTTTTACATGAAATAAATTCGAATACAAAAATATTTTTCTGTTCTATAACACAAAATAGATAAGTATACGAAGTTTGAAAGTCTTTCGGTGCCAAAAACACTACGTAAAACATTAATGAAAAATGTGGCCCCCGTTTTAAAAAAGATCCCTTCTGGCTTTACATTTTGAGTTCAAATACCGCTGTTATCCTTTTGGGAGTATAATAAGTATTAGTTGAGCACTGGGGTCGATGTGATCGACTAGCCAACCCCCATCCTTTTTCAAGCTTCCTGCCTATAATAGAAACTAGAGGTTGTAGTTTACCTCCAGGTCAGTCCTTATCAAGCAGGCTTATTTTAGTCATGACTGTCTCGTCTTTTCTTATGTGTAGATAACTCAGCACGACATTATTCAACGAGTTCCCTTTCTAAAAGGATAGGACGTCTATCTTTACTTTCTGAGCTCAAATTTATGCTAGAAATAGCAATCAAACTTTCAATCATTCCAGATGTCACACGCCCAACCTTGCTCAATGCTTTACTTGTGGCAACAGCTCAGTCAAAGAGGCGAACTGCATAAAAACATGCTCAACCACAACTTGCTTATTGACTAGAAATTCCTATAGATGTCGCAGTCTCGGTCTATGCTTGCACATCACTAGTTATGGCCTCTTCATGATCTCATTTTTCTATTTTCTCTAGTTACTTCTCACGTGTCCCTAAGTTCTATTCTATTTTTATATTCTAAGAGGATTGGCTGAAAGCTTCACTTTCGTAGGAGGTGGGGCTGGCAGACTGTGCTGGAGGGAGAGGTTTTTCTTCTACTTAGTGTTCCAACTTCAACCAGGGGGTGACACAGGATTTCAACTCAACCAGTAATATGTTTGAAAATAAATTGATTTAGCCACGGACCATCTTCGGAGTGGAATCTGGTAGTGTGGCAATTGCAGTCCTGCTCTATGTTCCTGTAAGTTGTACTTTACGTACTGCAATTACTGCTTCTTCTCGTGTATGCTATTTTCTTTCATTCCCTCCTTTTGTTTTCCCTTTTTACCAACAAAAAGCGCTGACTTCGTGTATACTTTTGTCAAAATCGTGGATTTCGCATTCAGTTGTGTTACAGATCAGAAAATGCCGATGATATTCTCCTTGTTTGTGTCCTTCCTCAGCAGCAGCACCATTCCCGTTTACACAGCTGGGAATATTCACACTCTGCTTCAAGCTGTGGTAAACGTATGACAAGAAAAGGACTAGCAAGTCAAGCTTGTATCCATCAAGCTCACAAAAGAGAACACCCAGCGGTTTGCACCTTAAACAAGCACCATTTATATCACATGGCACCATTCATACCTCAGTTGTCAACATCGCTTTTTTGCAGTACTGTTTAGCTGAGAACAAAAGCAATTCGTCTAGACAGGTGCCAAAGGATCTCTAGTCAATAAGCATGTGTGAATAGTCTGGCAAAGTGTTGTTTGAAAATTGCACCCATCTATCTGGGATCGAAGAGTAATTATAGTTTTGTTGCCAGGTCACGCTTCTGTCATTCTGGACTACAAATCAGTTTTCCTTCCTTCCTGTTGAAGAGCACGCATCTTTAGCTCTGACAATGAAATGTTTATATTTCACACTGAAACATTTCTGCCGCTAGTACGTCTGATGCGGTGCCTTTTGTAATTGTCTCTTCTAATCAGCTGACAATCTCCCCTTCTATTGTTTTGTAGGTACACGGACGGGATGCCGAATGCACTTTGCCGAAGGACAAGAAGTCGAAGGACAAGAAGCTGAAGGACAAGAAGCTGAGTGGACACAATGCCGAACGGACATAAAGCCAAACGGACAAGATGCCGAAAAGACATACGAAAATTAAGATATAATCATTTTATCCCTACAATATGACAGACTAAATGGTCATTAAACTATATAGGTAGGAATTTTTTTTTCCTTTTTTTTTTTAGTGTCCATTGAGCTTTATGTCAGTTCGGCTCTATGACCGTTCGGCATTATGTCCGTTCGGTTTCTTGGCTTCGGCTTCTTGTCCTTCGGCAAAAGTGCATTCGGCATCCTGTTCGCGCACAGTTTTGTAGCGCTAATTCTTTGCTACATAATCGATTTTACTCTCCAGAGAATCACCTATTATTGATCATAACTTTTTACCACAACCATTTATTTTGGTTTTGTCTTTCCGCGTTGGGGACGACGCATTCAACGTTCCATGTCTCATATCTGGGTTGATCGTGCAAATCACAAGCTAGAGGTTTGAATATGCTACGCAATCCTTATCCCCTGATTCAATAAATATTCTATCAGCGATTTATCGTGTGAGGCTTCCTCTCTTGAAGATAGTGTTAGTTATTGGTGCTGTTGTTATTGTTGCTTCTGGTCTTATTGTTGTTACTGTTATTAAACTTGTGTTGTGGTTGTGATGTTTGCAACACGGAATCTTTACTCTTCTTGCTTGACTGCTAAAATGTCAATGATGGTTAGGACGCCATGTGTGTTACATATGGATTTTTAGCCTTTAGTCACTGATTTAATTGGAGTGCTACAATTCAAATAAAGGAAGCTTGGGATCTTTGGAATATTTTTCAGGGATAAACAGCATCTCTCCTTCCGTTTTGAGTTCCAACCAGTACTGGAGCGTGGTTGACTTCGAGCTGACAACGTCCTATATTCATCCAAGATCATTATGAAATAGATGATGCTTATCTCAGGTGAAAGATCGTTGAGTGTCAACTTTGATTACCTTCCTTCCCATATAGGATAAAAAGAGCATGTATACCTGGTTATATTCCTAGCCTTTTCTTCATTGAGATATAAGGCATCACATTCTCGTATTGGCTTCCTCGTCTGACGTGCCATAAAAGATCCTTCATTTCCTTCATTCACTTTTTGGTCTGTGCTGAAGTAAGATCGTGAACCTCACTGGTATACTTGCTCACGTATCTATGGCGTAAAGTCCTTTGAGGGATTTTTTTTATCTCTCTTAACCTCTGACAGATAGGGCGTGCAATGTCATTTTGCAGTATTTGTACTCTTGCTCCAGTCATGACAAACGATATTGTCACGATGGTGGCGGTTATAGTGGGGAGGACGATGGTGAAAAAAGTTCTATTTTTGTGATGGTGGTAGTGATGGAAGTGATGCTGTTGTTACCGTTATCAGCTGGTCTGGCAGCTTTCACTGTTGTTACAGTCGCACCCATTTCAGTACTACTGTTGATGATGGTGATGGTAGTGGAGGTGTTTTGTTGTTGATTATTATTGTTTTTGCTACTGATGCGGTCCTTGTTTCTCTTGGTGTTATTGTTACTTACTACTGCTGGTTCTGTTGCTGCTGCTGCTGCTGCTGTCTTGGTCAGGCGTGACGATAGCGGCGGTGTTTGCTTTCCTGTTGTTAATATTTTTTCCGGACCTGGAGCCTGTTGGGGAAAGCTTCTGTTTGTTATAATGAAGGCGTGTTCCGCCCTACCCAGCCCCCTCCCCCGTCATTTTAGCTCACTGCATTCCTCACATTTCCCCTTACCATCTTCCGTTTTCATCACAAGGCGCCATTTCTGAATTTGACAATATTTTCAAAACAATTTTGTTTTTACTTGTTGGTTCTGGAAGAAGGAGCGATGCCCCAAGACCTCCACAGAAGCCTCTGAGACCGGTGACACGGCTGTTGTCAATGTTGCTATTTCCAAAAAATACATTTTCAAAATGGGTTCGACTCTTTACAAAATAAAATAACCACACCTCTCTCCTCACGGTCAATTCCGAAACAAGATGCACAACAATTCCCTAAACGAACAAACTAACAAAAAAAAAAAAAAACCCTAAAAGTTTTCAAGCTGAAGGTGGGGGTCATCGTCATCATCGTCCTTGTTGTTGTTGCTGCTGCTGCTGCTGCTGCTGCTGTCGTCGTCGTCGTTCTTCTTGTTGTTGATGTTGTTGTTGCGATAGAGGCAAGCGAGCTAACAGAATCGAGAGGGTGTCGAAAAAAATGCCTTGCGGCATTCGTCTCGGCTCTTTCCGATATGAGATCAAATTCCGTGAAGGTCAACTTTGCCTTTCATCCTTCCGAGGTCGATAAAATAAAGTACCAGTCAGTTGATGGTATCGACAAATCCTGACCCCTTAAAACTTTTGGCCCTGTGCCTAATTTAGAAGCTATTCTAGATTGAGGAAAAAGTTCGTGCGCCGTGTTGAAATAATGATTTTTTACGCAAGAATTTATTCAAAAACAACAACTATTCTTCAAAATAAAGACCATCGTTTTCCACGACATTCTGCCAACGGTCTGCAAGCTTTCGGATTTGGTCAAAGTACCAACCCTTCGGCTTTGAATCGGAAAATTCTTGACAGGTTTCTTCAACTTCATCGGATGACTCAAATCGGTGACCTTTCTTAAAGTGCTGCATTAATCGGAAGAGACCATAGTCAGATGGAGCAACGTCTGGACTAAAGGCTGGATGCGGCAGAACTTCCACACCGTCCATTTCTTCAATTTTGTTGCTGGTCTTTCTGGTGATATGCAGCTTTGCATTGTCTAGTTGAAACAAAGCCCGTTTTCGACGAACAAGCTTTGGGTACTTTTCAACCAGTGCATCGTTGACTCGATCAAATTGCTCGCTGTAAAGTTCAGCGTTGATGACGCGACCGTTTGGTACAAGTTAAAATTGTACGAATCCTTCGAAGTTCCACCAAACGGAAATCATGATCTTTCCAAATTGATTTTGCTTTGGAACGGATCGAGGAGTTTCACCTTTTGGGACCCAACGCTTGCTTCGATCGTGCTTGACCAGGTAGACTCACTTCTCGTCTGATGTTACAATTCGCTTCCAAAAACGGTCATCCAACTGATTGTTGAGGGATTGGCGGCAAATTCCGACTCGTTTGGCCGATTGCGCTTCGTGTGGATCTTGTCATGGCTTTTTGTGGACAAAATCAAGTGGCTTGAAATTATTCCAAATGGTCTTCTGATAGACACTCAGTTCTTCAGCCAATTCACGAGTGCTTGATGACGGCTCAACATCCAAAACGGCTTGCAAGTCTCCTTCGTCCAAAATCGCTGGTCGTCCGGAACGTGGCCTGTCTTCAGGATCAAAATCGCCTTTATTGAAACGCTTGAACCATTTCTGTGCAGTTCGCGGTGCTACCGTACCTTCACCTTCAACGTCGCAAATTGCTTTGGCAGCTGCTTTTGCATCCAAATTGTTTCTCCAATAATGACGCAGCAATACGCGAAGTTCAAAATTTGTGATTTCGTAATCAGACATCCGAAAATAGAAAAAAATCAATAAATTTTCATAACAGCCACATCGTTATGAACACAACTCAATAGTCTTCAAACGCACACACACAGTGAGTCACCATTGAACATGGCACGAACTGAATGAACACACACACAACAAAAATATATTAAAAAAGCATTATTTTCAACACGGTGCACAAACTTTTTTCTCAACTTAATATTATTAATATTATTAGCACGGTAAACTTTCAGAATCGTTAAAGCTATGGAAAAAAATGCCGAGCGATAGTTTTCCAGATCTTTATTTTCTGAGTTCAAATTAGAAAAATGTGTGGGGCTGACAAACAAATGATAAAAAAAAAACGAGGTGGAGGGATGAAGGTGTCATGCAATATAAATTGGGGACAATTTGAAACTTTGTGCAAACAATATTTAATAATTACAAAAGTGTTGTATGATATTAAGTTATACAAACAGGTAACCCACCAACATATGGGTTCAATGAATGCACTCCGTGATATTAACCACCTTCTTTTTGCATCTCTACAGAGAACAAGTATTCAAAATCTAAGGAAGCTATTGAACGAGCAGGATGTGAAATGAGTGAACAGGAAAGAGGTCATATTTTCAGAATAATTACCATAGAGTTATTCATAAAATGATTGAAATATTTTATTAATAATCACCCTTCTGAGGATTTCACGTAATCGGAACCCACCACTTCACCAAACTGCTCCGAATCAGTTCCTTATTCTGCGTACATCCCATCCTGGCGTTCCATTTATAGCCATCTGGTGTACAACTGCGAATTTCAAATATGTCGGTGTTTTCGTAAAGAAGATGGCCTTCTCCTCCTCCTCCTTCTCCTCCTCCTCCTTCTCCTCCTCCTCCTTCTCCTCCTCCTCCTTCTCCTCCTCCTCCTTCTCCTCCCCAACTACTACTACTACTACTACTACTACTACTACTACTACTACTACTACTACTACTACTACTATTCGGGGTTGTTTTTTGTTAAAGATCACAATTTTTTATGGGACTTTTCCCCTCTTTTTGTCCTTCACATCTTTCCGACAGTTCGGAAGCTTTGCTCATTTTCCATCTGTTCCCTTAATCACAAAACGATGGAACAGCGTTACTGGTTAAGATAAGACAGAATATCTGATCGCCGATTTCAGTGACTTGGTACGAGGTAACTTCTGCCATCACCGGAATTTTAGCAAATTGTATTCTGGAGACTGGGACCTGTTGCTGTTTGCTTCTACTGCTGATACTCATCTCTCTGCTGCTCTCCGGCATCTTTTATTTTTGGTTTCTCCAGTTTTTCAGTGCAAAAACCTCTTAAGTGTAGCAATTAGGCTTTTCCCTTGCACCACCAGTATCGTACCTGTTGCTGGATCAGCAACAAAGTACAACTCCGGTAAAGCCCTGTCGTTTTCAGAAGTCATTAGAACTTGTAAGTCCTAACTGATTCCTCTTGATCACATATCGCCCCTCGCCACCTCTGCACTGATCACTGCCCATGATGCGATACAAAAGAAACAGCGAATATAAGGTCAATATCATTATCAACGCCTCTAAATGTTTTAAAGAGATGTGTTAAGGAGACAGATGTAAACCAATTCTTTTTAATACTTTGTTTGCTCCTGAATGTTGCCATCTGGTAGAGATGTACTGGTCTCCGTGATGTATCTCCTCTATATTGACTTTTTTCATTAGCTAAAGACCCACATTCAGAAATTGAGCCTGTTTGTAACACTAGTGAAACTGTCTTTGGCATGTGGAGCAGCAGGAATGTTTTCACTTGGCGAGAGTGTACGTAAGCGTTTGCTGGTACTTCTTAAAGTTCTTGACAGCATTGCGACTTGAGATATTCAAGCTGGTTGTTTGGGCTGTTAAAATATCATTTTTTGTTTATTAATGTTCAAAATTAAAGATTCGTTATGCAATTAAATTTATTTTAGTTTTGTTTGTTTTCTGTTTGCGAACTGTGCTGTTTTGTCCATTGTTACCATTTTAGTGGTGGATAGCGTATCAGTTTAAAAATCTGCTATCTTAAATGTACAGGGACAGAAAAAAATCATGTGGGAAAAAATCCAATCTTGTGTCAGACCTGATAAGGAAGATTTCACGTGTTCGAAAACAATTTCCTGGTTGTAAATAATCAAATGGATAATAAATTTCATTCACTTTGACTGGTAAAATATCACTCAACTACTGGAACGAGCGGGGACACATCCATACACGTCAATGTATAATACTGCTGCTGCTACTAATGATGATGATGATGATGATGATGATGATGACCATATATAGAATACAAAACATCGTACAAAAAGAAGCTTGCAAAACGCGTGGTATTTGTGTGTGTGTGTTGGTTGCGTGTGTGCGTATGTGTGTTTGTGTATGCGCACGTGAATGTAATAAATGTGGGAGTGAAGCAAAAACGCTATACAAAGCGTTATGACAGGTAAAAAAAATTGTTACATGAAAATAGAGATTGAAAGATTCAGTGTGTGTGTGTGTAGAGTGTGAGAGAGACAAGGGGCGGAGAAAAAGCTGCTCAGGACAACCAAGGACGCAAATAAGTTTCTACTCAGGAAATTTAGACTTCCAAATTGGATGTGCATATTTAACCGAAATTCGAAGATTCCTGTACCATCTGGAGAGTCCTTCAGTTGTTCTATTTCGAGTATTGGTATAATTTCCACCCACAATCATTTGTTTTAGGGTTCTTAGTCGCCTTTCTCTATTTCTTCACCATTCAGCACATCATTTCTTCTCTGTTCCTTCCCCTTCTTCCGCAGCCTCACTAAGCTTTTATTTCTGATCGCTATAAATCCCAAGTAATTAGTTTGGATAGCACCCTTTGCACCAGAGGTTTCCAGCTTCTTGTATTTTGTGTTGGTTCCTTCTTTTTCCCACCCACTTTTTTTACCCCCTTTACTCGCTGTTCTTCAGTTTTCATCTTTTTCCTCTCACTGCATGGTTACGAGGGGTTTGCACTGCTACTCTTAGCTTCTCACTAGTATTGTGTTATAGGAGAAGATCCCCCAGCTCTTCGGTCGTTGTTGTTAGCACTAGTGCTGGTGGTAAAATGGCCAGGTCGACTGGGCTTGCTTTAGCTATCGCCTCCTCCTGTAGCTTCGATCGGTTCTGCCGTGGAGACAGTGGTAGCAGCAACTATGGTTTTGACTTGTTGCCGTTGCCTCTACTGCTGTTCAATGTACCCTTTTCTGCAACTATTTTGTTTCTTTCTTCATCATTTTAATTGTTTCAGTCATTAGACTAAGGCCAAGCTGGGGCATCGCCTTAAGGAACGTGTAGTCGAATGAATTGACCCCAGTACCTTTTTTTAAACCTGGTACACAAACACACACACACACACAAGCACACACATACATACACACATATACGACGGGCTTTTTTTTTTAGTTTCTGTCAACCAAATCCACTCACAAGGCTTCGGTCAACCTCAGGCTATAGTAGAAAACACTTGCTCAAGGTGCCACACAGTGGGACTGAACCTGGAACCATGTGGTTGGGAAGCAAGCTTCTTACCACACAGCCACGCCTGTGCCTCCTCGTTTTTTCAGGACGGACCACCTCAACTGGCCTTTACTGCCATACATATCGCAAATAAGCTCTCTGCATTGTACACTTCGCCACGTCAAAGAAATAGATGAGCACCATTTTCACAATTGGCATTCCATTGTTTCTATATCGTTTGCATTGTTTCTTTTGTTAATTTTTAAAATAGATTTGATTCTTATTCTTGTAATTGTTATTACTTATGTCTCTATTGTTACTACTGCTAATGTAATGACTGTTGTTGCTACCGTTTTTGCTGCTGCTGTTGTTGCGCTTATTGTTGTAGCTGCATTGGCTGCAAGTGGAGGGGGAATTCCTTTTCTTTTTTTGAAAATTGCCAAGTGGTCGTCGCCACCTGGGTTTTCTAGATTTCAATCGCACAAGAAATTCCTCATTTAGGAAAATGAGATTAAATGCATGGTCTATAAGAGGTCCGATCAATAACTATCCGGACTGTTGCCGTAGTAACGAAGCTAAAGCACGCAGAGTGAAGCCGCTTGGCAAAGATTGACCGTGTAATCTGCTGTGCATGCGCACTAAGTTTTAACGTTCTAGTTCACTTTCGCTGTTACAGCAGTGCTTGGAAGGAAGGTGTGTAGCGTGTGATCGTCGCATTTATCATGACAGAGAAAGTTGTCGTGACGATACCTGCTCAGAGGCCAATGCAAAGTTGCAGAAAGAGTATGGAGAGGAGTGTAGGAGCCGCACACAAGTGTACAAGTGGTTCAGACGTCTCCAGGATAGCCGAAAAAATGTTGATATTGACGAGCGTTCTGAGAGACTCACAACCAGCAGAACTGAGAAAAACATCGCACATGTGCGTGCACCTGTGAGGGGAAATCGTCGAATCACCATCCGTGAGTTATCAGAGGATGTGCTGATTAGTTACGGTTCAGTTCAGTCCATTATCACTGAAGATTTTGGGTACGAAACGCGTGTCTGCCAAGTTTGTGCCAAAACTGCTTTCAGCTGACCAAAAAGACACTTGGGTTTCAGTTGCACACAATCTCCTTGATTGTGTCGCGAACGATGAAAACTGTTTGAATACTTGGCGTAGGCCTCTGAGCAAGTACCGCCAAGCGTTTGGCAAAATTTGATGCAGATTCTCTGCTCAATTTGCTCTGTCATGGCCAATACGACGATCACACGCTACACACCTTCCTTCCAAACACTGCTGTAAATAGCAGAAGAAGTGAGCTAAAACATTAAGACTTCGTGCACATGCACGGCAGAATTCAAGGTCAATCTGTGCCTAGCGGCTTTACTGTGCGTGCTTTAGTTTTGTTACTATGGCAACAGTCAGGATACTTATTGATTAGACCACGTACATCTGTTGACATGTCTGTGTGTATTTATGTAAATGTGTGTTTATGTACGGTTGCAGCAAATTGGTGTTTGTGTGTATATGAGTGTTTGTATTGTATTTTGCATGACATTGTATTTTAGAATGTTCTTGTACTTTAAGAAACAAACTTGTAGTAGAAGGGAAATAGATATGTGGTGAAATGCTTATAAAATCATTCACCCAGGACAAAGAACAGAGCAAGACGGAGAGGGGAAAGAAGAGGAGAATAGGTGAGACTGAAAGAGAAGTTGAGGTCAAGGAGGTGTGTGTGTGTGTGTGAGCGAAGGCGAGAGACAAAGATTAAGAGAGAATGAAATAAAACGAATGAGAGGGTGGGTGAGATAGAAATATAAAGAATCAGTTAGAGAGGAAAGAGAAGAGAGAAAGAGATGTATGTGTGTGTGAGAGAGGGTGTGTTTGTGTTAGCATGTAAATGACTGAGTTAAGAAACGAGAAAGAGGGAGACGGAGAGAGAGAGAGAGAGAGGGAAGGAGAGAGATGTGAAAGTAAAAGAGAGAAGACATACGACGAGATGTGGAAAGATTGACTGAGGAGAGGAACTTGTGTGAAAGGTAGAAAGATCGATATCTCGTTAAATATATAGATAGTTCGATAGATAGGTTGACAGATATCTGATAGTAACTTGATTTTTCGAATAATATAATTATTAGAACAATTTTGCCTTTCATCCCTTCACGGTCGATAAATTAAGTACTTGCTGTGTACTGGGGTCGATCTAATTGACTGGACACCTCCCCCCAAAAAATTTCGGGACTTGTTCCTAGAGTAGAAAAGAATCTATAGATGTTCTGCGTTTATCCTCAAAAGTATTTTTGCTATTCTCTGTTCAAACCTCA
>NC_142934.1:76106612-76129112 GCF_046866305.1 Octopus bimaculoides | reverse complement strand
GGGAGGAGGATTTATAGCAGGGATGGGCAACTTTTCCTCAACTGGGGGCCGTATCGTACCATTTCCAAGTAGGAGAGGGCCGCATGACAAAACACATGCATGAAATATTCCTTGTCCACTTTACACTGATTTTTTTGCAGTTCTTAATCTTATTTGTCGTAGCATGAAAGTTTATTTATCTTAGTATGAAATTAGTAACCTAGAAACTCGTCGAGGGCCGCACAACAACATGTCGAGTGTTGCAAGTTGCTCATGCATGATTTATAGAATTTGAAAATAAAATGTGTAGAATTTAGATGCACCTCTTTACGCTCTGAGTTCAAATTCTCTCGAAATCGACTTTACCTTTCACCCTTCCAAGATTCTATGAAATTAGTACCAGCCAGTTACTAAAATTGATATAACCAACTATACTTTTCCATCAAATGTGTTGGTTTGTGCTTATTCAAGAAATTATTTAGCGCTATCATCATCTTTATTATTATACCTACTATAATTTCTTTATGCAGCATGTTGCTGACGATCGGATATTTTGACCCTGTTGTGCTACATTTCCTGCAATAATACCCAATGCTTCTTCTACAGACTTTCTTTTAACAATGCTTCTTGTACAGACCTTCTAACTGTAATGAGGTTTCTCGGGTAAAACATAAAAATTATAAAAGAAATGATGTTTTTTGTTTTTCACTGGAATAACTACAACTTATTGTAAATGCGATTTATTAACTGTCTCAACAATTTATTGTGAATGAAAATTTTGCAATCGATGTTAAGGTGGCAAAGTTTCGTGTAGCAATCTTTTAACAATTCATACAATAGAAACAAAATAAACAAACAGAAATAGAATAACAAAAAAAAAAAAAAATCAAACAAATGAAAAACAAAGTGTCATTAATAACAAAAAAAAAAAAGAACGTCGAATAAGTTAAGTTTTTAATAGAATGCTGTTCTATGGAAAAGAGAGTAACAAATAGTCAGCCAGATTGTGGTTAAGTTTCGAGAAACTTCTTCGGTGAAACGAGAAGCGAACGCCTGCAAGGGAGCGGGGTTTTAAGAAAGGAAATTATTATGAATGGATAAAACACACATACAAGCTGGCTTTTATAGAGCAGGTTACAACACTGAGTTTGACGTTGAATAAATAAATAAAGAGCTGTGAAGGCGAACGGAGTAGTTGTTTTCAAGTTACTCACATCTTGTAATTACCAAATGATAATGGTAATGCCATTAGCCCAGCTCCCCCGCCATCATAGTGTGAAGATGACGGTATGTTTCATGATTGTTAAAAGAAAAAAGAAAAATCGTGTGATGTAATACAATTGACCAAAAAATTGAGACAATGGAAGAAAGTTCTGCTTGAGAGGTAAGCGAATTCTGTGCTAAAAAAGAAACGAAAGAGAACATGAAATAAAAAACGAAATAAAAAAAAAGTAAAAATAAAACAAAAAACAGGCCAAGAACTAGGTGATCCCATGTTTGTATGTTTGGGGTAATTTTTAGAAATAAGTAGGTGCATATATTTGTTTTCTTCAGTTTTACGAATAATTTTATGCAGCAAGACGAACAATTCACTTCTGTAGTACTGGGTGGCAAGCATCAACGCTGAGAGAAATATAACTCGTGTAATTTATACGAACCGATGTTAAAGCAACCTACAGCTATGAGATAAGACAATCCTCTAACTTCTTGGAGGTCTTACTGCTAGGAGCTGACTTTCTATTGAATAGTTAAGGCCAAAATTATTTACCGAAAACGATTTCAGCAAACGTTGAAAATAATACTATTTTGGTATATACCTAGTCTTCATTTTGAATCAAATATCTATTCTTAAACAACACTTCGTATCTACATGACTGAAAAGCAGTGTTGATTCGGTTGTATTGCAGCAACTTAAAGTTAATTTCATTACCATAACTTCAGCATTGAAATATTACCAAACAATTAACAAAGCAAAACATATTTTTTTTACAGAGTTGTAACTTAAACTCCAATACTAATATAATGCTAATAGCAAATACTATTTTGGTAATGTATTTATTCTCCATAATGAATGAGAAAAAATATCTGTTCTAAAAGAATGTTCGCAATTTATGAAACTGAAGATTCTACAAAAATTTACAACCCCTCTCAAGCCATCTACTGGTCATTCTAAAACCACGCGTCTCTCATTATAGAAATTTGATAACTTTCACATAAAAAATTAACAGTTTATTATGATTAGTGGGAGGGAGGGAGGGTGGATTGGACTTGGGTCGAGTTCGGTTGAAATCTTGATCAAAACTTGAATAGTTGCAGCACTATATTCTTCTAATGTAGTTAATTCTTTTCTACTCTAGGCACAAGGTCCGAAATTTCGGGGGAGGGAGCCAGTTGATTCGATCGATCCTAGTATGCAACTGGTACTTAATTTATCGATCCCGAAAGGATGAAAGGCAAAGTCGACCTCGGCGGAATTTGAACTTAGAACATAAAGACAGACGAAATACTGCTAAGCATTTCGCCCGGCGTGCTAACGTTTCTTATTTCTTTATTGTCCACAAGGGGCTACACACAGAGGGGACAAACAAGGACAGACAAACGGATTAAATCGATTATATCGACCTAGTGCGTAACTGGTACTTATTTAATCGACCCCGAAAGGATGAAAGGCAAAGTCGACCTCGGCGGAATTTGAACTCAGAACGTAACGGCAGATGAAATACCTCTAAGCATTTCACCCGGTGTGCTAACGTTTCTGCTAGCTCGCCGCCTTTCTAATGTAGTTAATTATCAACCAAATATCTCTATTATATGACACCAGTTCAGCAATGGGTCACCAAACTAGAAATTTTTAAACTATCAGTCCCTTTTACTTATATTCTTCGACCACCATCACTACCTGTAATCCATACGTATAATGGAGGTCTCCTTTACGGGTTGTTCTTTTACTTGTTTCAAATATTAGACTGCGGCTATGCTAGGGAATCGCATTGAAGAATTTTATTCGAATGGATCGCCCCCAGTGATTACTTTTATAAACCTGGTACTTATTCTATCGGTCGCTGGTGCCGAACCGCTGAGTTACGGGGACGTAAACACACGAGTATCGGTTGTCAAGCGGTGGTAGTGGACACACAAACACATGCGCGCGCGCATGCATATACAACTGGCTTCTTTCAGTTTCCGTCAACTAAATCCACTCACAAGGCTTCAGTCGGTTCGATGCTATAGTAGAAGACATTTGCCCAAAGTACCACGCAGTGAGACTGAAACCGGAACCATGTGATTGGGAAGCAAACTTCTCACCACACATTTACGTCTCACACTATAATCTGTGTAAGTGTTCTATTTTTGGCACATTTAGTCTATCAATATGCCACATTATGCATGATGCATAACAAGCGATGAATCATACTCATAACAGTGGTGAGACATACAAATTATTTTATAGGGAAAGCTGCATCGAGCTCGTTTTATAACAAACACACATTTTCTTTCTTTTTTTTTTTGTCTATTATGACAATAGTTAAAGTGTTTGAAACGTTGTTATTCCTTCTTTTTCTTCATGGTGAACCATATTGACATGATTAATGTTGTTTTTCTTTGTTTTTTTTCCCTCTCATAATTTACCTTCTAGATAATCTCACCAATTCAAACCAAGCAATAGATTCCTCTTACATTAGATTTCTTTCACAGTATATTTACATACACTTCACACTATAGAAGTGATCTATATATTTGATAGACACAACCAGCTACACGTCAATCAGGGCTGCCTCTAAACTCTCTCTTGACGGCATATGGAAGCTTTATAACTTACAAAACAAAGATATGTTGCTTCCTACACTGCAAGGAGGTATTTTCTTTCGAGATACCTGGATCACACTTTTTCCTTCCAGCACTACTTTTAGTAAAAGATAGCATTTCGTGATTGTTGTTGTGTTGCTGTTTTATTAGTGACACTCTTGTTATTATTTATACTGTTTTTATCGTTTAGATTAACATTTATAGCACTATTTTTTTGTGCAGTTCTAATTGTGCTTGAATTTTTCTGTTTGTTCAATTGACATATTGTCTGCTATTTTGAAGCCTGTTTTTGTATTTGAAACAATTGTGTGCGAAGGGCGTTTAAAGTGTGTCCACTGTTGAAACTACTATTATCAGTGAGACGAGTACCATCTTCTGCTACGTTTTTAACAACAAATAAACTGGCTGCTTGCAAACAAGCAAAAAGTAACAAGCACATTAGTAGAAAACAATGTCAATGCCGGCCGATCCCTTATTTCTGCTCCATTTCTGGGATGGAGATTAAATAATTAGAAAGTACCTTGTCAAATACTCCAAAGAATATACTGGGGACAAAAAAAAAAAAATAATAGAAACTATAAAATTTACTTCCTTTAAGGGAATTTTGTCAGAGTCATTCGTTTGAATATATATTTATGCAGTGGAGGCGCAATGGCCAAGTGGTTAGGGCAGCCGACTCGCGGTCATAGGAGCGCGGTTTCGATTCCCAGACCGGGCGTTGTGAGTGTTTATTGAGCGAAAACACCTAAAACTCCACGAGGCTCTGGCAGGGGATGGTGGCGAACCCTGCTGTACTCTTCCACCACAACTTTCTCTCACTCTTACTTCCTGTTTCTGTTGTGCCTGTAATTCAAAGGGTCAGCCTTGTCACACTGTGTCACGCTGAATATCCCCGAGAACTACGTTAAGGGTACACGTGTCTGTGGAGTGCTCAGCCACTTGCACGTTAATTTCACGAACAGGCTGTTCCGTTGATCGGATCAACTGGAACTCTCGACGTCGTAAGCGACGGAGTGCCAACATATTTATGCACAAGGCTAAAACAATTTCGGAGGCGGGGATAAGTCGATTACATCCACTCCAGTACTTGGCAGGTACTTATTTTACCGACCCCGAAAAGTCGACTTTGGTGGAATTTGAACTCAGACCGTAAAGACGGACAAAATGCTGCTAAGTATTTGTCAGTTGTGCTAACGGTTTTGCCAGCTCGCATCTTAAATCTACCACCCATCAGTGGCTACATTCTTCACCAATCTCATTCCTCCCCAACGCTGCATGACAACGGAATGATACTGTTGCTTCTTATAGTGCCTGATCGATCCTCTGCTTGACTTTTCGGTGTTATTTTGAGTACAATTTTTTTTTTCATTTGCATCCACTCTGGGCTCTTTTCGGCACTGCAACTGGGGGTATGTTGCAAACAACCATGAACTTCATCTCTAAGACTTATTGTTACCTCTGTTGCTGTTCATTGCCCTTCTTTTCTGTTCTACTTTTCTGCTTCTTCTGGACAAAAAGCCTTCATATGGCATTTAATACCAAATGTGTAGCAACAATCTCGCTTTCGGTTATTTCCACTACATAGTGTGTTTAAAATTTACACTTTAAAATTTTAAACTTCATTTCATATTTTCGCTGTTAGCGAACACTTCCTTCCTCTCTCTCTTTTCTTTTCTATCTTCTCTTAAAGAGCTTAAGTCTGAAATGTGAAGATATTGGTATTTCTATATATCTAAGAGTGAAACGATAACAACAATTTTTATTGAATTTTATCTTTTCTTTCATATTATTATTTTCATTGCTATCTATCTATCTATCTATCTATCTATCTATCTATCTATCTATCTATCTATACATACATACATACATACATACATACACACACACACATATACTCATGTACGTACACATACACACGTATGTGTAAGAATGAGTGTAGCGCTTAAAGACAGCGTGTTTGACACATATACGCTGTTTACACAGACCGAGAGTCATAAATTGAACTGAAGATGCTTTTGCGCTGTTTGAAATCTTTTCATTTAACCACGTTTTTGCACTATATTTCGAAGATTTAGCATCTATATTCCCAATGTAGATTCTATTTTTACTTGTTTAAATTCATCAACAGTCTTAAGCTGTAAAACAGTTTTCCTCTATATTCTGCTTTCTTTTAAAACACTGACTGCGTACCTTTACACCATTATTTTAAGTGCCCTATCGTTAGTGAAGTTTCTTTCGGTTTCTTGCTGGGTTCATTGTATTAGCTTTTTTATTCTGTTATTGTGTGGCCTAGTATGAAGTTTCCTGTGCCTTTGCCTTATTCCTTTATCTCTTTACTTTAATAATAATCTTTACTCTGGAATTTGTTCGCTACGACGGGTATTTGCTTGCTACTCTGGAATTTTTTTGCTACGACGGATATGTTTCCTATATTTAGGACGACGTCTGTTTCGAATAGGTAACGTTGTATTCTCTTACGCCAACAATTCCTGTTTCTCTCCTACTCTGTTTTTCTTCCTCTTTCTCCCGTCTATCTATTCTCTCTCTCTCTCTCTCTCTCTCTCTCTCTCTCTCTCTCTCTCTCTCTCTCTCTCTCTCTCTCATTTTCTAGGTACAAGAATTGGATAAACAACAACCATGAATGGATTTACAAGCAAGGTAAAACAAGATTCAGCTATTATGTGTCTGACAAGGAAATTTTCTGTCAATCCTTGTAAGAACGATAAAGTGGTGCAGCAAGATGCTATCGTTAGGGAACGATGTGTCTGTTCGCATGCTTTCAGGACTGGGTATGAGGTGATCTCCTCCGCCATTGCTGAATCTGTGACTAATGGTATTCTAGGAATTGGGACTCGCTGCTCTTGTTGTTGTCCTGGCTGATCACTGGTGTCTTCCTGAAGCTTGCAGCTTTTTATTTCAATATCAGTGAATGTATTTGCACTACTCCTGAGATTGGGAAGATGACTATTTGACTGAGATGAAATTTGACTGAGTAAGATCAGGAATATTTCTATCCTTGCCCTGGAAAGTTTACAAATGATTATTTATATGGATAAAAAAACGTCAGCTTTCGCTGGCCTTCATTATTTTTCAGATGAGGAAAGAATATTTTCCATTTAAACAGAACACATTAAAAAAACCGGCGCAAAACTTAGCTGTTGACGGCGACGCCAGAATGAAGTCGAAATAGACGTCAGACATCAATAAGTATATCTTCAATCTTTAATTCTCCAATAAAATTTCATTCAAGAGTATGAAACTAACAATTTCATGAACAGATTTGGTAATACCTTCCTATTCGAAATATCTGACCGCCAGGTGTTGAATAATACAATGAACAGGAAAAACTTAGGAAAACTGGGATTATTTTTCACGAGTAAAAATAATCCCGAATTTCTTCTGTTCTTGTACTTCTTCCATCTATTGTAAAATAGATAGCTAGATAAATAAATAAATAAATAAATGAATAAATAAATAAATAAATAAAAAGTTCAGTAGTTCTTTTACTTCGCATCAAAGGAAACAAAATAATACTGCAAGTAGTAGATTTTCTTGGAGCTTAAAAAATTTTATCTGAATGCAAAAGAATAATTTAAATGATTTTACATTTTGCTTGTTTCATCATCTCTGATCTGGAAAAGGCATCTCTCTGTAGTATGTGGTGAAACAAATACTTGCATTATCTGTCGCTAAAGATTTGTATCTTTTTTACTCTGACTCTGGTACAAATTTAGCGATCAGAATATAAGTGTTTTGTTCGAGCAATATCCCATGAAATAAACCACCCACTAGCTCCAGAGGCTGTACTGGCTTCTTTACAGAACGTTGTTGTCAGGTCGTGTTGGTTTATTGTGTGTTGGTTATTGTGTGTGCTGGTTATTTAGTGGTGAGCTGTTTTCCTTTAGTTGTGATTTTAGGTGGATAATCATAGAAAAACACGTGTTTTGCTTCTGGTGGTAAATTTGTCATTAAAGGGGAGAGAATCTTTCTTTGTGATTTTACTTTGTAGTAACGGGTCAAGTTGTCAGCCTTGTAATGTCTGACATTTGCTAGGTAAAACATAAATATTTACTTCCTTTAATAGCTTAAATAGCATGTAGAAAAACCTTCCAGTCATTCCGGCTTAAAAAATTTTCATCTTCAACTCTCTTCACAAAATTTTCATACTTTTAAACGATGGTAAGTGTCAGCAAATCAATGTTAAAAGTACAAAAAGGAAAATAAGTTAAATTGTCATGAGAAGAACCCATCATCTCTAATGATGAAGGACCCTGCAATCACAACAAAGTGTTCTTTTTCTTTGAAACCTTTTTGACTGTTACTTAAATACGCACAACACCTGTGATATTTTTCGTTACAGAATAGGTGTTTCTGTATGTATTCTTTTACTAGCAAGGACGCTGTATGGCCTATTGGTTAAGAAATTCGCGTCGTCACCACGAGATCCTCAGTGATATCCACGGCGTATTATTTTTAACCATTTCCTCGGTCAACCAAAGACTTGTGAGTGAAATTACGCAGATGGAAACTGCGCAGAAACCAAACAGATGGATCGTATCTGTAATTGAAGAGTACAGCTTTGTCACACACTTGAGTCATGCTGATTGTATCCGAGGATTACGTTAATGGTACATTTGTCCGTGCAATGTTGAGCTAATTAGATGTTAATTCAATGAGCACGTAATCCAGTTGAACAAACAACCGGAAGTCCACTTCTTTTCATTTCCTGGAACCTTTTGCAATGCATATGAAGTCAAAGGAAGTGATTTTAATAGTGAAATGAATTCTGATTCTACTTTCTTGTTGAAAAGAAGCTAAACAAACCGATTTACTGAACATATTTGTTACCCAAAACATTTTAGCTGTGATCATCTCGTCAGAGGAAGGCCAAAGGAAGGCGGCGGGGCGATCTTCACGATGGACTCGGTTGATAACACGTGACAACAGCTGTTCAACAAAGCTCCACAAATCAGTAATGCACGGACACTGGACGAGTGCATGCAGGGCGGTTTCATCGCCCTGTGCACACCTCGGACAGGTCCGTCTGACAGCACTTCTGTGTCTGTAGAGCTTGACTCGAACCGGCAGAGCACTGCCAGACCGGGGGTTTCTGGAAGTTATCCATAGGCCCCGGCCCGAAAGTCCTCAGGAAAAGACCAGTTAATCGATCCCTCCCGATGCCCAGAGTTTCCCCGAGGACATCATCGCTCTTTACCCTCCACTAATTCTCTATAGAAATCCATAGTCGGACTTCCACTGACCGCGTTGCTCAACTGGCAGAAGGCAGTGAGCGCTTGCCGACACTCCAGGTGCCAAGCGCCCTTTCTTGATCTACGCTTTATCCACTACTGTAGCTCCGTCAGTGAGACGATGTGCGAAAAATCCTGTGACAAACGGCGACCACACCTGTTCACCGGTAAGAAAGCACTAATAACAACAACAGCAACAACACTACTACTACTACTACTACTACTACTACTACTACTACTACTACTACTACTACTACTACTACTACTGCTGCTGCTGCTACTACTACTAATAATAATGCATTCAAGTTTTGGCGCAAGGCCAGTGATTTCGGGGGAGGGGCTAAGTCGATTACATCGACCCTGATGCTCAACTGGTACTTATTTTATCGACCAGGAAAAGATGAAAAGTATTGTCGACCCCAGACGAAATACTGCTAAGCATTCTGTCCCGGCGTATTAACAATTCTGCCAGCTCGCCGGAGACGAGGTTAGGCAATTACATCGACCCCGGGGGGATGAAGGTTGACCTCAGTGAGATCTAGTTGAAAGAAATACCTCGTGGTATTTTGTCCAAATAATAATAAAAAGAAGAGAATAAAGAGATCCGGAAAGAAAGCAAACGGTAAAGAAAAAGACAAATGAAGTAATAGAGAAAGAAAGGAAGATGTAATGATAAACGGAAAGAAGAGACTTAAAGAAAATAAAGGGAAAAAGAAAAAAAGAAGCGAAGCATAAAAAAGACAAAGACTGGAAAAATAAAGCAGAAGAAAAACAGGCAAAGAAAAAGTAACAAAAACTTGAAAAATAAAAGTTGTAGCGAAATAAACAAATAAAAGAAAAATAGATAGATAGATAGATAGATAGATAGCGATATAAATAGATAGCTAGATAGATAGATAGATAGATAGCGAGATAGATAGATAGATAGCTAGATAGATAGATAGATAGATAGCGAGATAGATAGCGAGATAGATAGATAGATAGATAGATAGATAGATAGATAGATAGATAGATAGATAGATAGCGAGATAGATAGATGGATAGATAGATAGATAGATAGATAGATAGATAGCGAGATAGATAGCGAGATAGATAGATAGATAGATAGATAGATAGACATGTACATAGATACGTTGAGAGATAGATAGCAAAATAATGAGAAAAAAAGCTAGTCTGGTGTAGGTGAGATATGGTAAAGTGAAGAAACAGACAAGCTAGAGAAGACATGCAAGTTTGACAATCTCAGTGGAAAAATGAAGCAAATTTGAAGAAATAAGAAAAGAAAAAAATAAAAATAAAACGGCGCGCATAGACACAGCCGTAAAAGTAACCAATACGCATTCATTATTCTAGGCAAATCTACAACCATAACCATATAGATATAGATAGACGTGTTCTTACATACAGATACTTCCATATAATCACAAATGCAGACGCTTCCATTTTAACACTTACAGACACTTACACAAACATACATACAAACGCACATACACACCTTCTTTCTCCTCCCTCTCTCTCTCACACGCACAAGCACACACACACAAACAAATAGACATATAGGACAGTTTAATCCACAATTTACATGCGCACACACGCGTATTCATATACACGGCTTACACAAACTCATATATACACGCGAAGACACATGCATAGAATAGCAAACAGGCAGACACAGACATCCATACACGCAGAGACACGATCACTGATACACACACATACATACACACAATACACGCATACAAGCACACAGAGACAGGCATACACTCTGACAAACATACCGGCACACACACACACACACACACACACACACACACACACACACACACACACACACACACACAAACACATACACACATAATGGTACAGACTCAGACACACACTCATATGTCTATACAAAACCACGCATAATACAAACTATTGCATATTCTCTCCCTTTCTCTCTCTCTCTCACACACGCGCACACGAACATCCATTCACATTCTCACATATGAACATATACATATTAACATACACGCATGCACACACTTATACACATACATACACAAAAGCAACAGAAACAATAAAAGATAAGCAAGGAAAGCCAAAATAATAAAGCTAGTGGCGAAGTATATAGATATAGATTTAAAAAAAACAGCGAAAAAAACGTAGATGATAATGAAATGTAAGTTTCTGTCAAAATGAAACATTAGCAGACGAGATTTAGAGCGGTCGAGATTAAAGTAAAAAAAATATGAAGGCAAATAAATTTCAATGAAATTTTTCACATGTCAGCTTCCGAAGTTATTAACAAAATTACGATAAAGAAATGGAAAGAATTTCTTTAAAATAAGAAAGAAGAACCATAATGTCCTGAAAGCTTCTATCGTCTCTATAGTCGTGTGGTTAAAGTGTTCGATTCGTAGCTTTATTATTTCGGATTCTATCATACGCTGGACAAGTATCTTTCGTCCACTAGAGTATGGCCTGAGTTGGATCAATTGCTTGCGAGCAGAATTTAGTAACGGAAATAATGCAGAAGCCTCACGTTTCTCGAACGAAACAAAACGCTTTTTGTAAGACCCACAGGTTTTAATGAGACGCATGTACACACACACGCGCGCGCACATATACACACTCACTCACATATACGCCCATGGACATGCATACACACACACGTACATTTTCACACACAAGTACATACGTATCCGTATATATGGGAAAAGAGTTTTAAAGATATATTTAAACCACGACATTTTATTACAAAGTTTTTTCATATTTTCGTATATGTGACCCTTCCAGTTTGTATGGAACAATGAAGTTAGTAAATTCACCAATATTTCTAGGATATCCCAGTCTTATTTATCTTCAGAATGTGAAGTACTATTGATGTGAATATCTGCCCCTTTTAAAGAAGGCAAAATGTAAATTCTTTTGACTTTATCATCTGAATTTGTTTAGACTTTCTTATATGCTCACCACGCTCCTACAATAATGAGCAATTGGAATATACTAGATAAAGGAAACAAAAATTTGATAGAAAATCATTGCAAGACAATATATCCATACTCAGTACAATTCCTCCAAAATATATACGATGACAGAATATTACTCATAACACGGTAGAATATATATATACATTATGAATAAAGTAAATGTATAACCTATTCACGTATAAATCTAACGATCAAATTTCAAATTCCAGCGATAAATTCTAAACAAAATTGAGTGATAAAGTGTACACAAATCACATTCACTTACCATAAAAGAGTCAGTTATATAGAGCAATAAAACTTCATAGCATAGTCGCAAGGCTGTTAATGTCTTGAAACATTGATGATGACTTAAGAACTTTATTGTCCTAAATAAACTACGTGGGGCCCATACGAGAGGCTGAACAAAAGCCTTCATTAAAAAGATGGAATGAAATCGTGTTCACACTCAGACTCCCGCACACACATGCGTACACCACACATACACACACACACTAATGTA
Source organism: Octopus bimaculoides (assembly GCF_046866305.1). NCBI lineage: Eukaryota > Metazoa > Mollusca > Cephalopoda > Octopoda > Octopodidae > Octopus > Octopus bimaculoides. The sequence continues at coordinate 76,116,606 of NC_142934.1, read as the reverse complement.
TGTATATATATTTATACTCATACACACACACAATACACACATACACACGCACGCACACATACGCACGCATACATGCACATACACGCACACACACAAGAATGAGTGGAGAAAGGTGTAGAAAATAATTTCAGATATCCGTGCATTTGTATGATTCTAATCAAATAACGGGGCGTTTCCCAGTTCTGATAGAGGTACTTCTCGAAGTAACTGCCTTTCCCGAGTATTTTGAATCTGTTGTTTAAAGGTGTCTTGATTGTGTAAAGGTGTCTTTGTTTTGCAGTGTTCTCCCCTGTTTGTCGATTTTTGCGATGGCTGAAACGAAGGAACAGCAGAAGGAACAACGTACTTCCGTGAAATTCTGTTTTCTACTAGGGAAAATGACGGCCGAAACAGTTGCCATGCTTCAAACAGCTTACAACGACGCTGCCATAGGCAAAACACAAGTTTAAGAGTAGTTTTCACACTTTAGAAATGATTTCTTATCGCTTGAAGAGCAGCCTTGTTCAGGACGACCATCGACCTCCCGAACAAATGAAAACATTATGAAAATTCATGAACTGATCTTTGACGACCATCACCGAACAACTGACGAACTTGTTGATATGACAGGTGTGTCCTGGAGCCCCTGCCAATGAATTTTGAGTGAGAATTTGCGAATGAAAAGAGTTACAGCAAAATTTGTGCCTCGCTTGCTCACAGAAGATCAAAAGTAGTCGCGACAGAATGCGTCTCGTGAACTGAAAGAACAATTGGAAATTGATTCGGACCTTTTTTGAAGGCCATTACTGGTGACCAAAGCTGGTACTACGGAATTTGCAGGTGTGGAAGAGGTGAAAAAAAAGAAAAAAAGAAGAAAAAAAACGATGGAAGCATTAAAAGGCATCACTTTGCAAGAGTTCCAACACTACTTCGAATAGTGAAAAACTCGCCTGGACCGATGCATTGCTTCAAATAGAGAATACTTTGAAGGCCATAAAAGTGTAAACATGTAAAAATTAAGTGAATAAAATAATATTGCAAAATTCCGGTTTCTTTTGGGTAACCCCTCGTACATCTATATGTACACACACTTTGGCACATCTATATGTATGCACGCACTTTGGCTATGACCGAGTATTCTAATACAATGCAGGGCTCTTTAAAACCTGTAGATAGGTCTTTTATATGTTTGGGGTCCGTTTCTGGTTAGAACGTTTTGAGTTTTTGCTGCAACACAACACCTTTCACTGTACGTGTCAGACACTGGCGTAAGCAATTTTCTTTCCTTATCTACTGCTTTATTCGGTCTCTTTAGGCCTCGTAGAAGCCTCTGTAGCCAACGTCTTGGTATGATATTCTACAATCATATTTTCATTTTTCCCCCCTTTTATTTCAATAGTTCTCTTCCTTCTCTTTGCATTAACCTAGTTTTATATGTTCTTCTCTTTCCCTTTTTAATTTAGAGGAAATTTTGATCGGCCACCTACTTGGTAGCAAGGTTGTATATGTATGCATGCATGTATGTATGTATGTATGTATGTATGTATGTATGTATGTATGTATGTATGCATGTATGCATCTGAATGTGTGTATGTATACTATCAGATGTCAGTTGTGTCAGCTATATACATCTAATATATATATATATATATATATATACATACAGACACACTCACACATACACATATCTAAGCATACACTCACACACGCATACACACACATATGTGTGCATATGTCTATATATATATATTGAGGAAGATTGTGGTGGAGCCGAGGGCAAGTTGACTAGTTGTATGTATTTTGTATGTGTGAGACCGCACACACGTTTATCCATTGAACTGTTCCAAACACACGTGCACGTGTGTTTGGAACAGCTCACTGGATAGACGTTAGGTCTGTCTCTGTCGGGTACAGACGGCGCCATAAACACGATGCTTTCAGTCAATTATTTGCTGCGAACAAACGGCAGCCAGGTTTTGCTGTAAAAGGCTCCGGGGGAAGTTGGTGTTGGCGGTGGTTAGCTTGGGTGGCCGGATATGGGATAAGGCATTGTTGTTGGTGTTATTTAGCCTAAGGTCATTCATGATCAAGCTGACCTATGTTCAAAAGCATTCCAGCCATCATCACCCCATTATTTTATCAGGTATAGTTTAGCTAGGACTATAGAATCCTGTATCTCCTTCAATATTTAAGGTGGCGGATTATAATGTCTAGATTTGACTGTTATTTCTAAGAGATTGAGCAGCCTCATGAATGTACTATCGATTACTTATGTTATACTGTAGCAGCAGCAGTAATAGTAGCAGTAGTAGCTGTAGTAGTAATAACAGTAGCAGCAGCAGCAGCAGCAGCAGCAGCAGCAGTAGTAGTAGTAGTAGTAGCAGTAGTAGTAGTAGTAGTAGTAGTAGTAGTAGTAGTAGTAGTAGTAGTTGTTGTATTGTTTTTGTTGTCGTTGTTCTTGGTGGCGGTGGTAATCGTGTAAGTACCTCGCATTTGTTGGACAGGTAGATCAACCGTGTCAAGCTCACCGGTGCCAGAAGGCTTGCGAACACCGGAGTCGCAGCGTTTTCTTTTAGACCTCCCACGACGACGACGACCACCACCACCACGACCACCACCACAATAACAATGATTTCAAATTTTGGCACAAGGCTAGCAATTTAGGGGAAGAGTATAAGTCGATTATATTGATCTCCAATGTTCAGCTGGTACTTATTTTGTCGACCCCGAGAGAATAAAAAGCAAAGTCGACCTCGCGGAATTTGAAATGAAAACGTAAAGCCAGAAGGAATGCCGTTAAGCAGTTTGTTCGGTGTGATATCGATTCTGTCGCATACTTATAGTGATGTGGTTTCGATTCCTGGACTGGGTGATGCGTTGTGTACTTGAGCAAAACACTTCCTTTTATATTGTACCAGTCCCATTAAGCTGACAAAAATGAGTAATCTTTCGACGGAGCGACGTCCCGTCTAGAGGGAAATATATACGCCACAGAAACCGAGAAACTGGCCTAATGAGTCTATATGACTCAGGAAGGAGCTTATGCTAGTTTATGACACAAATATCGGCAGCGACAAGCCATGGGTTGTTTGGTGAAACATGATGGACTTTAGAGAAAAAGAAAATCTCAAGTTATAAAGTAAATTTCAAGTAAGACCAAATACATAGACACATGTGGCGCGCCTATAACTGAATTATTGCGTAAACTAATTAAAATTTAGATACATCGACGTAAAGGCTTCAAGCTACACCATTTCAGGCTACTTTCCAGTGATCTTAAATCGATTTTAAATTAGCCCCAACCTACTCCACGAGGTTGTTGTTGGTATAAAATGCGATTTCATCTTCTCTCAGGACATGATTGCAAGTTAAACGGAAGCAAATGTGAATTGTGGGTAATTTGAATTCACGATAACGGAGCTAAAATGTTACACTATCACTGGGCTAATATTTACTTCAGTAGATTCTGACGGCGACCACATCAGAACGGGGTGGGTCGGATTCGGCCTCAGCATTAATGTTGTGCAGCAGAGCATAGCGCTTAGTGTTAATGGGGCTATAGATGTTGTTGCTATTTTTGTATGCATAGAGAAAAAGACGCCGAGTCTTTTTCTTTAGATCATACACACATGCGCACACTCACACACTTACCCATACACACAAACAACTTCAAGGAACATCTCTAGGATCTTTTTTAAAACGGGGGCCACAGTATTTTCTTAACGAAACACTTTGAAACTTGGAACACTGGTAGAATGTGTCATATAAAACATCTTTTTCTCTTAGTCTTCTTTAAAAAAAAAAAGAAATCCCTAAGTTATTCCATGTTAAAGTTGTCGTATTTCTGTAATTTCAACCAATCACTGATGTCCATTCAGCCGATATACATTAAGTGCCGACTACATAAACAAACGATTCTGAAACAATTCTATCGGTGATAAAATTATTATTTCCTTGTCAAAAAATGGCTGAAGCATATTGGCAGTAGCTAATAAACCTTTCTATTATAGGCTAACCCTAACTCTAACCCTAACCCTAACCCTAGGGTTAGGGTTAGGGTTAGGGTTAGGGTAAAACAGCAAATTTAAAAAGAAAAAAAGCAAATAAAACGAAGAAAAAAAAAAGAAAATGAAAAAAGCAAATTTAAAATGAAAAAAGCAAATTTTACGAAGGAAAACGAACACACGTGTTGCCTCTCTGCAAATGTCAGAAGTTATGGAGATTAAATACGCTTTACACCGCTTAATCAGCCAAAGGAGTAAATGTAAACAACTGAATACTTGTCAGTGATTGGTTGAAATTATCGAAATAAGACAATTTTTTACATGAAATAAATTCGAATACAAAAATATTTTTCTATTCTATAACACAAAATAGATAAGTATACGAAGTTTGAAAGTCTTTCGGTACCAAAAACACTACGTAAAACATTAATGAAAACTGTGGCCCCCGTTTTAAAAAAGATCCCATCTCTATAGAATGGTAATTGAAGTGCCACGACGGAGTAGAACCTGGCGTAATACTGGTAAGAAAGAAGGTTTGGGAGATAATGGAAATAAAACCAGGGTTGAATGGCAGAATTTACTGTAGCATGAAATCGAAATTTAGTTTTCAAGATAACAGTTGTTATTCACTGCGAATTTTTAGTTGTCAGTGTCACGATAAGATGACGGACATCGTTGTCTGATGTGGACAATGATGACAATAATGCGTCTTATAGTAGTCTAACTATACAGCATACAGAACAGAAAATAATGACGCTGAAAAATTTCCCAGGGATGCTATTGACTTGCAGAACATATAGCTAAGTGCAAGCTAACATAATCTAATAAATGTTTAATCATTTGAAATTACTGCCGCTATTAGAAGAAAAAACTGTTATTGTTAATGACAGGAATTGTCAAAATGTCAATAGAGAGAGAACTCGGAAATTTGAATTAAAAATTACATGGAGACATGAAGTGTAGAATGAATTAGTGATAACTCTCGACCTGTTTTAGTATTATTCAGAACTCATCAGTGACGTATAATCCAACACGTATTAGCAGATCTTAGAATAATATTGATAGTATATAGATTTGTGTGTGTGTGTGTGTGTGTGTGTGTGTGTGTGTGCAACTATTCAAAGATTTAGCTTTTTAAAATGATAATATCGGAAAATTTCCAAAGGATGTCTTCTATACGAAGAATAGTTAACTTCATATCCATTAGCATCAGACTCACTGTACGCAACATTTCATTATTGAATTTTTAGTTAATTTAAAATCGTGACTTCTCTTCCTCGCCTTTCTTGAAAAGAATTTCAGTTAACGTTAATGACTTTTTTCTTCGTTATAGGCAAAATTTCCATTGATTAAACGTAGGTGCAAGCAATGCTGTATGGTTAAGAGGTTTGCTTCCCAACCATGTGGTCTTGGGTTCAGTCCCACTGCACACCACCTTTGGAAAGTCTCTTCTACTAAAGCCCCGGACTGGGCAAAGCTTTGTGAGTGCATTTGGTAAACGGAAACTGAAAGGCCGTCGCATATGTGTGTGTATGTGTGTGTGTGTGCGCGACCGAGTGCGTGTGTGTGCGTGCGTGCGTGTGTATGAATGAATGTATGTATGTATGTATGTATGTATGTATGTATGTAGGTAGGTAGGTAGGTATGCATGCATGTATGTATGTATGTATGTGTGACTGTCTTTTTGTTGTTTGTCTAAAACGTTCAAGGCGGTGCTCCAGCATAGCCGCAATCTGATGACAGAAACAAGTAAAATCTATAAAAGTTTAAAGATCTTCTCAGTGATTCTCAAGTATGTTAGGGACAAGTAAATCTAAGCTATCCTGACGAAATTTAAGTAGATTGAAACATGTAGTTATTGTACTTATTAAAGATCAGATTCCTATCCACTGCATGGCTTTAGTTTTTCATTTTGGACTCATCTTCTTCCACTCTCATGACAGAATTATCGTCAAGATAGCCGAATCTTCGCTCTGCGTATGTTGGCATCAGATGAGACTTCTGACTACTGGAATGCATTTTTCCCCCAAAAGCAAAATGTGAAAGTCCAAGATGTGAGCAGTGTCCTACAGTTGTTATAAGCTCTAGTAGAGCCAGTAGTTGATTGGAGGTAAAGACTTTTCCATCCAGATAGTTTAGGAATATTTGAGACATACCAATCTAGTCAATGCGCCGTGGAGCAAATCATGATATTCAAGCTGTAATATTTACCAGAATCAGTGTAGGCATTCGCCACGTATGTCTGAGAGCTGCATCAGGTTTATTTCTGGTGAGACTGACCGCGCTTCACGTAATCTGGTCACTTATAGGTCTGGACTGAATTTGACCCTATGCACCTGAAATACATTGTCGATCTTAAAATCACCGATATCCAGCGTAGACATGCCTTTCAAGATGTCGAGTTGCAGGTTTGTTCTTGTTCATGTGGGTGTGTCTTACCTCCAATTCCTTCAGTATGTTAATGACCGCCACAATTTGGTAGATGCTCCGAAGCACAGTTTTGATGTCATCTGTATATGCAAATATGACTCTCTTGTGTTCCAGTTCGAGTGAAAAACCTCCCAATGTATTTAACTTCGATAGTTGTGACCCAGAAGCTAGAACATACCAGAGCGATAAAACGGAGCACATTTAATGAACCAAGCGAGTGATTTGATACGCATGCGACTAAGGATTTACAACATAGACCCAAGCTCTCAATTTCTTTCTAGGTGGGAGCTTATATTCCATTAAATTGATCCCTGTACTTGATTGATTTCTTTTTCCTTTTCATAAGAAATGAAAAAAGTAAACTCAACCTCTGTGGGATTTGAACTTAGAACATAAAGGGACTCAACTAAATAGCGTAACGCATTTAATCCATCGCCCCAGATAATCTTTCTACTGGATCACAGAGCGGCGAGCTGACAGAATCGTTACCAACCCGGGCAAAATGCTTAGCAGCATTTCGTCCGTCTTTACGTTCTGAGTTCAAATTCCACCGAGGCTGACTTTGCCTTTCATCCTTTTTGGGTCGATAGAATAAGTACCATTTAAACACTGGGGTCGATGTAATCGATTTAACCGCCCCCCCCCCCACGGACTTGCTGGCCTTGTGTCAAAATTTGAAACCAATATAATACTGGATCCTAACATTTAAACAATGATATAGATTTGGTTGGAAGGAAAATTTATCGAACTCAGTACTCGACTAGTACCTTAATTTGTCGACTATAGAAGGATTAGAAAGAAAATAGTTGACCGCGTCCGAATTAGAACTCAGAATGGGAAAATATATTATTAAATGCTGCTACGCACTTAATCGAGGTGCTCGACTATTTTACCGGACAACCTCTCTAATAACATAGTTCCTTATAGAATAAGAATTACAGAGGTCCACTCATAGAGTGGTGACAACAGATAAACACGGCCGATAATAACGACTTTAATAATTGTTTCTGATCAGACTCAAGGCTAGAAGTTTTGAGGTAGAGTTTTAATAGACATCATGGTCTCCAGTACTTGACTCTAAAAAGCATAGCTGACCTTCAGCGAGATTTGAACACGTTTTGAACTGGAACAAATACCGCAGGCCACTTTCTCTAACGATTCTGCCTAAACACTACCCTTCGACTTTAAGAATAATAAAATGCTTAATCTTTAAGTTAAAAAATAATGATGTTGGTTTTGTTAATAAGCTTTAAACAGTCGGCCTACATTGATTCTCCTGGTTAGAGATATTTTTAAAATGTTTAAGAAAAACTATAGTCTGTTTTGTTAATCAGCGGGGTGTTACGGAAAAATACCAGAGGAAAGGAAAAAAGAGCAAGAAGGATAAAATAGAGATGAATTAGGTGGTAGTGGTGGTGGTGGTAGAGTAAGCACAAAAAAAAAAATGCTAGTATTATATGTACCTTATTACATCATTTCTTTGAGTTTTATAGAGTCGGTATCAACTAGCAAATGGGAAATGGAAATTGCAGTTTGAGAAATCACTTTCTAATAAACATTTCTGACATTTCTATTTAAGAAAATGAATTTAAAAAATAAACGTTACTTTAGCGAGTAAATGTTAGGAAGCAATATCTATCTATCTATCTATCTATCTATCTATCTATCTATCTATCTATCTATCTATCTATCTATCTCTCTCTCTCTCTCTCTCTCTCTCTCTTTATATATATATATGTATGTATATGTATATATGAGTGTTATATAAATGTTTACATTATGTATAAATATTCAAAAATGGGAAAAAAAAACAGGAAAAAAGAGCAAAAGTCAATTGAACGTACAGAGTGAATATGTTAGACTGAAGTTTAGTGAAAGTTTTAAATGGAAAAATAGGAGAGACGTTTCGAGCATGGCTCTTCGTCGGAAAGAAGAAAAAGTCCTGAGAGAAAGAAAAGGAGGAAGGAGCAGAGTCTCAGAGGAAAAATGTGTGTGTGTGTGTGTGTGTGTGTGTGTGTGTATAACAGACAAACACATCCTTATAAATTAAGCACGTATCTTTTGCTATTTTTTATAGATAAATGTAAAACAGCCTGTAATTCATGTATGTATTTTGTATATGATCGTCTAAAAAAGGTTAAAAAGATGAAAGGTGGTGGTAGGAGATAAGAACTGAGGAGAAGGCGGAGGAGGAAGAGGTGCAGGTGGAGAGAAGAGAGTAGGACAAGAGGGTAAGGAGAAGGTAGAGGAGGATTAAGAACACTATTGTTACTTTTCTATCACGCCAAAACAATACTAATTTATCATAGTTATTGATGATGATGATGATGATGATCATGATCATCATGATCATCATCATGTACAATAATAATACTGGTCCTTTCTGCTAATATGCACAAGGCCTAAATTCTGGGGATGGAGTCTAGTGGATTACATCGACCACAGTGCGTAACAGTTACTTATTTCGTCGACCCCGAAATGATGAAAGGCAGAGCCGACTTCGGCGGAATTTGAACTTAGAACGTAAGGACGGACGAAATGCCGCTAAGCAGTTTTCCCGGAGCGCTAAGGATTCGGCCAGCTCGCCGCCTTAATAATAATAATAATAATAATAATAATAATAATAATAATAATAATAATAATAATAATAATAATAATAATAATCTATACTATAATGGAGAAAGCAGCTTATTAATTAGGTATGTAACAATTACTAAAAGTACTAAAAGAAAGCAATTATTAAAGGATTGACCGTCTGGAAATATTTTTATAAATTCATGTTCTAAGAAATTTCCAATAATTTCGATTTCTTAGGTTTCTTAAGTTTTTTAAACTACAATTTTTCGCAAATTTAAATATTCATTTCATTCACTGCATCCAATTCACAAGTTTAAATATTCATTTCATTCACTGCGGAGTATTTCATTCTCATTTGTAAAGTCTTTCACCTTCTCTTTTAAGTTTTCATTCGCTATTTGGAAAACCGACAGCTTATTCTATTAATGTATACATACTGTTGTTATGACTTTCCTTCCTCGTTTTATGCCTTCATCGTAAATGAGTAGATGAGTAGATTTGTTAGTATATCTGATGCAGTGAAATAGAAAATCTAAAAAGAAAAAAAAAATTACAAGATTAGTTCAATAGTAAAAGTTTTAATCATTTTAGCAAGCACGAGAGATTGCTCGGTATAAAACATACTTTCGTTTTTAGGTATCCGTCTTACATAGGACGGAAATGTATCAGATTCAACGCATGCAACGTACGCTAGGTATTATATATATATATATATATAATTACTTAACCATAGGACAGTCCTGAACCCTGAACAGACAGATCAATAATCAAACTTGTTCCAGACTTACAATGCTGTCTTCTTTTTTTTTTTTTTGTATTTCAAGGACTGTATTGTGTAATGCATAGTTTTTTTCCCCTTTCTTTTATAAATTAAAACGGTAGGTTTGATTTGAAGGCTACTATTTTTAGCAGGGCAGACAACCGCATAGACATTTCCTCGTTAGCTTGATTTTGTTATACATAGTCTCAAACACACACATACGCACGTGCGTGCGCGCTCATAT
>NC_142934.1:76096612-76101612 GCF_046866305.1 Octopus bimaculoides | reverse complement strand
GAGAAAACAAGGAGAAAAGCACGGAGAAAAAAAATTGAATGGTGTTTGGTCAGCGATTAATCATGGCGTCATATATATATATATATATATATATATATATATATATATATATATATATATATATATATATATATATATATATATATATATATATATATATATATATATATATATATATATATATACATACACACATGACGACTTTATCCAATGTATCTTTCTGTTTGTTTGTTTTTTTAAAACTGTAAAGTGTGGTTTGATAAAGAAGTAGTATTTATTTCAGGCGAGTCAAGCGACTGTGTAGACTCTTTCTTATTGGCTCTTTTCAGAAGTCTTGTTGGCAGGATTGATTACGTCGCTACTAACTTCACGATTGCCGACCTAATCAGCTTGCATTCAATATTAACTTCATATCTGACAAGATAAGGATGACCGGAAGTGCCGAGATGTTCTGAAGTGATTAACCTTCGTTTTACACCCCACACCACCACCACCCTCGCCTCCTATTTTTAAGGCTCCGGTCATAGACATCACCAAATTGTTGCTTACGCTATCATTAATCTTTATCTGCTTCCACCCTCTTTCCTCCATGCAAAATTAGAATGTATTAACTTGTTTAGCGTCTTTACACTTATGAACACGCACAATTACACACATGCACATAGTCATACACATAGTCTCACACATACATACACATACATATATTCGCACATATACATTCATATACGTTTATATACATACATACATGCGTACACACACACACACATGTATGCGTACTCACACATATGCACATGCAACACTAATACATACATAAATACACATGTGTGTTAGTTAATTCGGTTGACACCTGTCACTTCTTCATATTCCAGAAGCAAACCTTGCTTTTTATCTTGAAGCGTAACTTCAGTTGAATGAAAGCTTTCAGCTAATTAGCAAACAGTATTTCTAGGAATGTGCCACACGCAGATCTAAAGACCCAATATTCAGTGATGCAAGAGAAATAATAATAATAATAATAATAATAATAATAATAATAATAGTTGTACAAGACCTGAGCATAACAGAACTTGTTAAATCTTTTATAGACTGCAATACTGAAAAAAATTGGCTTATTATGCAATAAGTTTGAAACCCAACGACTGTACAAAAAAGGTGGTAGACAGCTCCAGAGCACCAGTTATTAACGTTATCACTGACTTTCCAATTCACAAAAAGGCTTTGCTATGTGCTCTTGTTAACTACGTTCGTAAAACCGTAACAAATCGCTGATATTCCATAGCAACAAATTGCCAGAAGTTTAAAACTTTCATATGAAGCAAAATAGCAATCGCAACTCGACTGAAATAAGTATCTCGTGGTTGTTCAGGAGTGAGTATCGTTAACCGTAATCTTACTGATGACTGCCACAATCTATCTATCTATCTATCTATCTATCTATCTATCTATCTGTCTGTCTGTCTACACACACACACACACACACACACACACACACACACACACACACACACACACACACACACAAAGGAGAATAACAAATAGTAGCATAGATTTACATCAACGAAATTTTCCTCAAATATTCTCACAAAGTGATTAGTAGAGGACACTTGTCCAAGTTACCTTGTAATGAGATTGAACCTGAAACTACGTAGCTGCAAAGCGAGTTTCTATAGCTATGCCTGTGCTTAAAACAAAAACTGCAGCTGATATAAATATATTGCGAAAGATGGTTATAGACTTAGAGAAGTAGTAATTCAGGGGAGATAAGTAATTCAAATTTTCCTTAAAACGTAAGACGAGCCTTCCGTATAACTGGTAGTCATATAGTCTATTGAAAGAACTAAATTACATTGTAATAATAAACAAAGACCTACATAACCATGCGCGAATTTACACTGGCCTGTTTTGTTTCACGATAATCTTGTCTCTATCTTAGAGTTCACTATTTCCGTTTGAGTTACGGCACACAATTCTCTCAATGTCAGCGTTTTATTCACCTTATCTATTTTTTCTTTATATATAGAGCCTCCCCTCTTTATATGATGTTTATTATGTCTCACACTTTAAATTGGATCTTTACGCTTGAGAGATAAGTTGGTCAAGAAAATCTCTTTCATTTGTATGCACAAAAATGCATTCAAGCATCGAACCAACGAGAGTACCTCTACGTAGTAGACCAACACGTTAGAAATAGCAGCTCAATTCACTTATATTACTCCATAAAACAGGAAAAGTGTTTTTGGACAATAAAACTATGAAGATGGCTAATTAAAACAATGTGTGTGTATGCGTTTATGTAGCGTACAATGTGTGCGTATAGACACATATACATACATATATGTATATATAATTAGTGAAAAAATGTACAGTATATGAGAAGGTCCTTAATTCTTCATCAGTTATCAACCAGATGGTATTACTCAGTTTCGGACCAACACATTGAGTGCACAATTGTTATCCGTCCGTTTGTACACTCTATGTTTTTCTGTCCGCTAGTGCATTCATTATACGTTTTTCCGTTTGTGCATTTATTGTACATTTTTTCACAAATACCCAAGTAATGGTACACAACGCACCCTGGTTTTTAATTAACAGTAAGTTGTACATAAAAAAAGTAAAAGCAAATTCTAAGATTTTCACAACCTTCTGTTTTATATGACATTAAAAAATACTTTCTACTCTAGGCACAAGGGTTGGAATTTTCGGGTTAAGGCTAGTAGATTACTGCAACCCTCACTGCTATACTAATAGTTCTTTTATCGACCCCGAAGAGATGAAAGGCAAAGACGACCTCTGCGGGATTTAAACTCAGAATATAGAAGGAAAAGAGATGCTTCGCAGTATTTTGTGCGGCATACAAGTGATTTTGCCAGTTCGCTGCTTTTATATGTCTAAATAATATCACCTTTCATGGCATTGTTGATATTTAGCATTAAGCCGTCGAGGTTGAATTTCTCTTTCATTCTTTCGGAATCGCTAAAATAAGCACCGATTGAGATCTGGGGTCGATGTAATCCGACTTAACATTTTCCCCTAAAATTGCTGGTTTTGTGCCAAAATTAGGAAGGATTACTCAAGGCAGCTCGCGGGCAGAATCGTTAGCAAAGCCGGACAAAGTGCTTCGCGGCATTCCTTCTACTTTGTGGGAACGTAAACAAACCAACATCGATTGTGCACCAGTAAGGGGAGACAAACAGAAGGATACTCACATTACTTACATACACACACATATACATACATACTTACATACATACATACATACATACATACAGATATACAGACATATGCATACATGCATATATGTACATATATATATATATATATATATATATATATATATATATATATATATATATATATACATACAGCATACATGAAATTCATGTTTGATGAAGCTGCTCTGATGAAACTGTAAGGTGTTACTCAGGCACACATCTTATAGTGGAAACAGCTGTAAGCTAATGAAATTCATAAGACAATTGTTTATTCCTTTGTCGTCTCTATACTTATTACCGATCTGTACTCGACAGACGCTTCGTTCAGAGACATGCGTATGTTGAGTTCTACACCAGGTTATTAGTATCGCGATGCCTAAGCGAGATATTAATATACATACACACACACACACACACACACACACACACACACACACACACACACACACACACACACACACACACACATATATATATATATATACATATATATATATATGTATGTATGCATGTATATATAATATATATATATATATATATATATATATATATATATATATATATATATATATATATATATATATATATATATATATATATATATATATATATGTATATATATATATATATGTATATATTTATTCCACACACGTGTAGAAATATAGGAAAAAAAGCTGAAAATGCACTGAGAATAGTTAAAATATTTTGTATTAATATATTTAAAGCTTTAAACGGTTTCATAGTTTACACTGATTTTCAAAAAGTTCAAGTAGAAGGTCGCAGCTGTCTTGCTTCTGACTAGTGTTTGAAGTTTACCCTATTTTTATAGGGTGTTCATGGCTCAAATTAGTATATGTTTTGAATAGGATTTGATTAGTAGAGGATAGTCACTTGACTGGTCTTAGAAATTTTTGTAGGTTCTCCGTTACGTCCGTATGTTAGTATCGAGTCACAATGTTTGGCGTCGTAAGTTAAGGCAGACACGGTTGACTGAACGTTGTCCAAACAATCTATGCTCTGGATGTTTTCTGTCAAGTGTTTGTAGAGAATGAACACATGATTAAGTTCATAACATTTTGTTCGTTTCCCGCTACGTTCGTGCGTTAGTATAACGTGACAGTATATTTTGCGCCGACACGGTTCAGTGAACATGTTTAGTTATAATCAAGGCACTCCAAATTTAATCTGCCTGGCGGGAGGATGGACAGGTGTCGTTTGTATGTAGTCCAGTGGCTAAAGTTTAGGTTGTTAGCTGTGTAGCTTCCTCCATGATAAGTGGCAGAATGAATTTTGTGTGTGAATAGTTATTTGAGTATGTACTCTGTTAAAGTATGTTAAGTCTTGGTTTGTACTTTCGTATGAAAGTATTTTCTTTGCTTATCCGTGCTTCATCTGTAGTATTCGCTGAACATAGAGAGTGTGAAAACATGGAATTTGGGAGACTTATTTTTTGCACATATGTCTATGTGTCCATTCAGTGGAATTTGTCTAGTAATGGGGTCTCGTATTTGTTGTCGGTGAATGGTCAGTCTATTTCTTAGAGTAAGCTTTGTTTGACCTATATAATATTCATTACAGCATTGACATTTGATAGCGTATATTAAATTCCTTGAAGAACATGTACAATGATTTTTTTACGGTAAAAGTCTGTCCTGATTTGAATTTGTATGTTGTGTCTTCAATAAGGTTGAAGCAGGTCCTGCAATTGGGGCGGTCACACTTTTTAACTGTTGGTGTAGGAATCGTGGAAAGTAATTTAGTACACACACACACACACACACACACACA
>NC_142934.1:76079112-76094112 GCF_046866305.1 Octopus bimaculoides | reverse complement strand
GGGCAACTTGATAGAAGGGAAAGATAAAAGCGGGAGGACAGGAGGACGGGAGGTTGGATGAGGTTGTGTGGCGCTGTGAGTTAGAACAAGAAATGGGTAATAAGGTTTTAGTGTGGGTAGGTGAGTGGTTACGTACACAGAGAAGAAAGCAAAGATGTTTATAAGCGAATGGAGTAGGGCTGTGAATTTTGGGATAGACAAGTTGGAAGGTGAGACGTTTGCAGAGAGAGAGAAGTAGAGATGTAGATGAAGGCGGCGTTCTTAAATGAAGAGAATGGGTGAGAACTGAAATTCTGATGGAATGAAGATATGAAGGACTTAGTGGTAGAATTACTATGTTGAAGCAACCGGATTAAATGATTTTTCAGTATTTATTACGTCTATAATCTGATTTGTATGTGGGTAATATTAAGTCGTGTGAATAATACATTCACTTCGAATCTACGTGGTTTCGGGTTATTTCCTGCTGCGTGGCATCTTGAGCTAGTGTCTTCTCCCATAGTCTCTGGCCGATCTGAACTTTGTAAAGGAAACTGAGAATATGGAACTTCTTGGGTGCACTGTAGTAATGATTCGAATGTCAAGTTTGTTATACAGTGTCACGCTACTTCTGCCTGATGATTACGTTATGAGTATAAGTGCTCTATGGCATTCTTAGCCGCTCACAATCTTACAATTAGTATTACAATTTTATTTTCAATAATTACAATATTATTACAATATTGTTAATTATTGTAAAATACCAATATTACGATTAGTACTTAATTCCTGTGAGCGAGTAAGTGGATTACTCATTTGTCGAAACCAGCATGAGATCTATTAAATCTATTTTTCTTTCCAGAGTTTGAAATTCACCACTTTCAGTTTTACTTACCGCACCAACTTGGATTCGATAACATAACCTCTAGTCAAGTGTTAGCGCCAATAGCATAGAATGTTCTTTCCCACTAATACGATATGTTAGATACAAACATACATGTGGTGCATACATACGTTCAAGCACACATATATACATACATACATAATACGTGCATACATACATACATGCATACATATATATATACATACGTGCATACACACGTACATGCATACATATATACATACATGCATGTATACATACATGCATGCATGCATACATACATACATACATACATACATACCGACGTGCATACATACGTTCATGCATACATATATACATACATACGTGCATACATACGTACATGCATACATACATACATACATACATGCATGTATACATACATGCATACATATATACATGCATGCATGCTTACATACATACATACGTGCATACATACGTTCATGCATACACATATACATATATACGTGCATACATACGTACATCCATACATGCATGTATACATACATGCATACATACATGCATACATACATACATACATACACACATACATGCATATATGCACATATGGATACATGGTGCCGGAGGTCAACTCGTGAGTGAGTAAAACCATTTCCTAAATTCTGTAAACTCGTACAAGCATTTCAAAAGTCCAAGAAGATCCTGTCTATGAATTTGTATTGAGTGGAAAAGTGCTGTACAGTACTGAAGTGACTTTTCAGTACAATCAGCTATAACAATGGCATAAGACAGTTTTAAACAACCAGAAATCAACTGAGCTTCAGTTTTTTTTTTTGTTTTTTTTTTCATGAGTTTACATTGTCTTAGAAGGAAGTTCTAATGAGAACTAGGGATTCTCTCCCTTCATTCTCAGTGCTTCATATGCTAATTAACCCGTATGGGAACCTATTCCAGGTCAGAGTAGACCTGGGAAAAATAGTGGGTAAATGGTGGTTCCACACTCGTCAAAAACCTGGAACTCCTGAATCAGAGCCTCACTACCGGATACAGTTTAAAGTTATACCCAAGACATACATACATTTACATGTGTGTGTGTGTGCGTGTGTGTGTGTGCGTGTGTGTGCGTGCGTGTGCGCGTGCGTGTGTATTTCAATAGTCTTATCTTTATTGCCTGCTTCCGCTACTTAACTGAGCGTAACTTTGTATACCACGGCCACATGCATTATTATTATTATTATTATTATTATTATTATTATTATTATTATTATTATTATTATTATTATTGTTATTATTATTATTGTTGTTGTTGTTGTTGTTATTATTTGGTTTCGTTTTACAATCTATTTTAAGTCTTAGGATTTTGATTATGGAGTTGCCTGCCTCATTTTTTAATAATTTCCAAGACGCCTATTATTAGAAAGAAACTCACTGCTTTCAGTTTTTTCATTCTGGTTATCTCCATCACCAGATCTTTATATCTGGACGTTTTTTTTTCTCAGTTCTTTGAGCAATACATTATCGTATGTTGAGACTGATGTATCGTTCATGTGACATTTCCTTTCGTGAAGTTAACTGACAATAATACCGGACGGTTTTCCTCAGTTTCTCTAAGTGAATTAGCACATACCAAAGTGGAGGCATTTTGACTTTTTCTGAAACCTATTGCGATCTATATTCCCTCCATCTTTTCTCTCATACCATGTTCATGTCAGTATTTTATGATGTTTGTACCATTCCCACCCCGTCCGGTTTTTCACATAGCTAGCATACATTTCAGTTTATGAAAACTCAAACATTGCAATGCTTGTGCGCGCATGTGTGCATACATGCATGCAAACACACACACACACACACACACACACACACACACACACACACACACACACACACACACACACACATACTCACACACACACACACACACACACACACACACACACACGCACGCACACGCACACACTCTTTTGTTAAGACTAGGTGTCGTCAGGTGTTCACTGCTCTCTACCAGACGGACAATGTAGAATGCAGATCATATTACTCAATTGGTAGAGGACTAATTGTGGAGAAAGCGCGACGATGTCCCCGGAGAAAAGCTGAGCAAACTGATTGGCCTGTTCCGAAGGACTTTCTGCCCGGTAACGACAAAAGGCTTTAGCCTGGCAGTGCTAAGGACTTCTGAAAGGGGCTCTGCCGGTTCGAGATAAACTCGACAAGCACGGAAGACTTTGTAATCGTTGCCTTAAAAGCGCAGTATAGTGATGCAGGATAGCTCGCTTTCTGAAAGTTGCCCGACCTTTCGTTGTCAAAGTTCGAAAGGAGCTGGAAGCAGGTAATTTGGATCCAACATTAGCAGCTAAGCACAAAGCGCATGCACAGAGTCCCAATACCATCACAACTAAACTTTATAAAGAAGGTCCAAGAAATAATCGATAAAAGCCTCAGAAAGTCAATCAGAAGAGTTGTTCGTGAGGACATCCGGTACAAGTCGGATGCGATGCGGATGGGTCAGTGTATGTCGGATGTGTGTGCGTATGTGTGTGTGTTTATGTGTGTGCGTTCGATCCGTAAGAAGCACTTGCTAAACAAGTTAAAACACCAAGAGACTGGAATGTATTGTTTTTTTCTCCGATGAGAAAAACTTCAATCAGGACCAAAAGGTAAATCGAAGGAACGACAGACGGTTGTACAGAGACCCGAAATGAAATTCCAACGGCCATGCATACTAAGTTCGCAGTAACTCTGATGGTTCCGGGAGTTGTCAGCAACGAGGGAACTGTCATACCTCCTCACTTTTTTTCACAGCTCTTAAGAGTCAATACCACTGTCTATACAGAGGTGTTGCAGAAATCTGTGAGGCCCTGAATAAACAGAGCACGCAACGGAAGACAGTAAGCTTCCGATAAGATTCTGTGCTGTCTCATAAAGCGAAGACAACCCAAGAGTGGAAGCATGTCAGTCTCCATGATCATGTTCTCCCAGACACATGGTTACCTAGCTCACCAGACCTCAATCTACTGGACTATTACGTATGGAACGTACCTGAGAGAGGTCAATCAACACACCCATATCGCCATACAGTCTCTCGAGTTGGCAAGAACCAAATCCCTCATAACCAGCACTATGTCCAAAATTGTTAAAGATCATCTGATTCGAGCATGTCAACACTATTGACCCCGTATTGATGCAATCATTGATGCCAACGGTGGATTCATTAAATAGGTGTAAGCAAAGGATTCTCAAGACTATTTGTGCCAATTTGTTTTCAAATGCAGCTTTCCTTTGATGAACTATGCGTTTTTTTCCAAATTCATTCAAATGACCTAAAAAACAGACGCACCCTGTATAGATGCGCGCGCACACACACACACGCACACGCGCACGCCCACAAAAGACATTGACCAACCCCGGCGGGATTTGTGCGAGAACACAAAACTCTGGGATTAATATCGCAAGGTATTTCAGCAACGAGCTTGAATATAGTTCTCCCCCCCCCCGTTTACCAAATTACAATTACATTCGCAGGGCTTTAGCAGACCCATGACTGCAAGCATCTTTCCAAAGTGCTGTTCAGTAAGAACGAACCCGTAATTATCTCTGCTATCACGGAGTATTCCAATAGTGAAAAATATAAGATTGCCAAAATAGAGAACGAAACATCCAAACTTTTGCCATGATAGTATTAATATGGTTGTTGCTATTACTGTTGTTGTTGTGGTTGTTGCTGCTTCTGCTGCTGTTGTGGCTTAGACCCAAGACAGACACGATTACGTAGACGTATGTTCAAATGCATTCCAGTCGTAACGCTTCTCTCTTTTCCAGGCACAATATACATAGAATTGCATTATTCAAAGTGTCGGCGAGATGGCAGCATATCTTCCAGCTTTACGTTCCGAGTTCAAATGCTGCCGAGGTCAACTTTGGCTTTTATTCTTTCGGGATCAATAAAATAAAGTACCAGCCAAGTACTGGGTCGATGTAATCAACTAACATCCCCTCCCAACTGAAAATGCTTACCTCGTAACAAACTTTTAAACCATTAATTCAATGTACCCTATTTTAAGTTGGTAGAGTACAGTTTGAGGGAAATTGTCCTATTATTTCTAATAGTTCGAGTGGCTAAGGTTGAGCTCTTCTTCGTTGGCTTGTTGGTAGTTAATAGTGGGTCGTTGGTGGCAATGGTGGCGATAGCGGTGTTGTTTTCCTTAGAGGTAGTAACAGCGATGCTGGTGGTGATGAGGCAGAAAACGAAAGAGGGGCGAGGAGGGAGGCTTAGGAAGAGGGGGGATAAATGATGTCTTGGCAAGACGTAGAGATCAAAGAGAATTGACAAGTCCACACAGCAAGAGGAAATGTAATTTAAAAGTGCTTAAAAAAGACAAAAATATGTGTATGTGAGTGTGTATACACGTGTGTGTATGGAGGGGTCTGGAAGAGCTGAGGACTCAACGTGGGCCGAAACTAAAACTGTAAACGACGAGGCAAAACTCAATCAATCAGACCAATTAGACGAAGGAACGAAAGTTTAGAAAGAAGCGAAAATAGATAGACAGAAAGAGAGAAGCAATTGAATAAAGATTAGCGAAAGAAAACCAATTTGTAAGTGAGGAAAGAATAGAGTAAACGAAAGCCAAACACGTAGAGAGAAAGAAGGAAACGAAGCGAAGAAGCGGAGTAAGAAAAAATGGGGGTGAAGGAGCGATGATGGAAAGAGGGGAGTGAAGATACAAGAGAAAGAATGATGTGAAGAAATAATGAAAAAGAAAGAAAGAACGAAAGAAAGGAAGGAAGATTGATAGTAGTTAGAAAGAGAGAGAAAAAAGAAGCAATGAATGGCTTTGTAAATGAATGAATGAATATGAGTATGAATGAATGAATATGAGTATGAATGAATGAATATGAGTATGAATGAGAGATAGCAACTGTATAAAGTGAAAGATGTTTCTTGAAGTGTGTGCAACTTTTTAGTTAAGACCACCGACATAGATTCCAAGAATTTTGACCGATCTTAATTGAATATGAAAATGAGATAATCATGGTGTGGTTTGAAGTTGAAGAGGGAAAGAGGCAGAAAGATAGATAGATAGATAGATAGACAGATAGATAGATAGATAGATAGATAGATAGATAGATAGATAGATAGATAAAGAGAGAGAGAGAGCGGGAAAGATAGAATGATGGGAAGAATGAGAGAGCTATGGAGGAGGCAGAAAGAGAAAAGAAGAGGCAGGAGTGGCGGAAAAGAAAGCGAGAAAGCGAGAGTGAAAGAAAAGGAATGAAGGAAATAAAGAAAAGAAAAAAAATAAATATTAAAAAATGTATATTTAAAAAAAAATAATTTTCGCCGTCATGATAACAGCAACAGCTTTGTAGTATAATAAACAATGTTAAGAGTACGGGGTGTTTGTGAGAGGTGGTGGGGGATGTAATGGAATGATTGCGTGGTGAGACGAGGTACGGGGAGTGGAGTCGTGGTGGTGTGGTGGTGGATGCGGTGTGGGAGGGGTTATTTGGTGGGTGAGGGCTCTCGGTGGGCGTGGGGTGATAGCTGTTTCAGATATGATATAGCTGGTGGAATTAATTCCTCGAAAGAAAAAAATATTAATTTTAACAAATGAATTATATGTACATGCCAAATATACAGTAACATGTTGAAACATACATACGCATAAAATAATGCGCGTGTGGGAATGCATCTGGCACACACACACACACACACACACACACACACACACACACACAATTACATACATATACATACATACCCTCACAGACACGCCGCATAATATGTTGGGGTTGGGCGTACGTACCAATTAAATACAAACATAAGTAAAATGTATTTTAAAATCGTCTTAGGCATGTTTTCGTTTGAAATATGAAAAATTGGTAGCTTAATTATACTGCGCGCGCATACACAGGCATATACATAAATACACATAAGCATATATGTAAAAGTGCTTTACATAAATACATACATACATACACAAGTAGATAATCAATGAAAGGAAAATATACATAGGTTATACTTCAACCTAAATATACACAATTAGTCACAGAAATACGTACGCAGCATCACACACACACACACACACACACACACACACACACACACACACACACACACATACAACCTGACATGTACAAACATGCGTACATAAACATTCGCACCGACACGAAGACACACTCATACACGCAGACGTGTATATAACTCCATACTTATACACGGACCACCATGAGAGAAAAGATTTTCTAACGGATTACTGTATGTAATTCCAGTAAATCTAGAGGGGAAGTTTATTCCCTCTTCACCACCTACCGACATCACTGCCCTTATACTCTTTTATTCTTTAGCTGTTTCCAGTCATTGGCTTGCGGCCATGTCAGAATACCGCCTAAAAAGGATTTTTTATCGATTATATCGAACTCAATTAGAGAATAAATTATTCACGTTGCAAAAGCCTGTCCTACGTCTTATGCAAATTAGGCATGCCAATTTAATTTTGTCTGAGTTTGTGTATAATGTAAATAGCTACAAGCTGCTATACTTTCTCTCTCTTTAGGAAAATATATAAAAGATTTCTGATGAAGCATTAAAAACACTGAAACTAGTCAGTTCCATTTCTTTTTTTGGCCGCGTAAAGAAAAAAACTTGACATGAATTAATCATAGTATGTATGTATTATAGCAGGACTAAATATATATGCTTACTAAAAACACATGCTCGTACGTTTACCTTACATCTCTCTCATTTTCTCTATGTATGTATGTATGTATGTATGTGTGCATATCTATCTGTTTATCGATCTACACAAACACACACACACACACACACACACGTTTCATGTTACGCTTAGAAGCAATATACGTCAATACAACTTCCAACTCGAATCGAATAGAACAAACCACTCCAAATCCTAGTAATAGTATTTATGTAAATGGAATTAGGACTGGTTAGCTTGCACTGGCTAGCTTGCACTGGCATAAAGTCGTATAATATATAATAATCAAGTAAAACCAAGTAACGATGTCTTAACCGAGGAAGATTTTGTGTAAGAAGTAAAATTCCCTTTTCATCTTTTGCGTAATTATCTGAAACGTACATATTAAATGCATTAGATGGTTTCAAAATATTACTTGGAATGACTACAGGATATGTGTGTGTGTGTGTGTGTGTGTGTGTGTGTGTGTGTGTGTGTGTGTGTGTGTGTGTGTGCGTGTGTACGTGCGTGCGTGTGTGTATATATTATAATATATATATATATTATAATATATATATATATATAAAACAAAACAACAAATGGAACAAGAACGTAACAGGCGACAGCAAAACATTCGGAGAGTTAGACGATACAAATAAGGACAGGAAAAAAACAAGGACGGGTCATTCGGAGCTTTCAGTCTTCAGTCGAGTACCAGATCGTCTTTGCAGTTTCGGCCGCTCAGTGGTTAGAGCGTCGGACTCACAATCATGAGATAGTGAGTTCGATTCCCGGACCGAGCCATGTGTTGTGTTCTTGAGTAAGACACTTTACTTCACGTTGCTCCAGGTCACTCAGCTGTAGAAACGAGTTGCGACGTCATTGGTACCAAGCTGTATCGGCCTTTGCCTTTCCCTTAGATAACATCGGTGGCGCATGGCTAATCTAAAAGTTAAACCCAGCGGACCAGTTCAATTTTTTTCAACACACTCCACCAAAAGAATTATCGAATTATTTTATTGCTAAACATGCAAGTGGTTGTTGTTAATAGAAATTCAAACTCGCCGGTTTCAAATCCCCGTAAACCTAAACAATTTTATTACAACCATTTTTATTTCTATACACTTTAAAAAAGGTAGACGAAAACCTATGGTTGCAGAAAGGGATCACCCAAAAGACTTAAAGACGGCTAGGGATTCCCTTACACATAACTTACACTTATTTATATTTACTCTGGAGTAAGGGGTCCTCCTTTTCTTATTCTTCTTTAAACCGTGTATATAAGAGGCAAGTGTAGTAGAATTACAATATTTTTCGTTCGAAAACGAATTCATATGAGCCCTATACCTAGCTTTAAATTTTACCGTACTGCCTGTATAAAATTCTAAATTACCCTCCTCTTTAACAACGCATTTATATATTGCATTAGTAATGAGACAGAACCCATCAAGGGGGGCATAACCCAGGGTTTCTACAATTACATGATTTGCCAGAGCCATCCCAAACCTGATTGTTACTATCAATATTATTCGCCTGGCTTCCCACGTTCTTTCTTTCACCTATCTCATTACTGGGGTTCGATACGTCCGGTGGGAGCAATATATCTGCCATCAAATTCTCTTACTCAGTAATGCCAAATTTGGCCTCCATTATTGCATCTATTAGTAGAAACAAGTTAAGTGGGCAAGGGCACTGGAGGTGTTCTTCTACTGGAAACCCAAGTACTGGGCAGATAAGCTCTAGTACGCCTAAGGTTAGTGCTACTAACCATTTGCTCCCACCGGTCATGCTTCGCTATATAGAATACAGCAAGTAATATATTCACTGATAAATGCAGAAATTAGTGAACAATACATTTACCAGGCATTGCTTTCCCAGTACAAGTAAATTTGTTATTCACTGTTTCCTGAGATTTTCTCTCTGACAAAAACCACAGCATTGTGTCTTTCAACGGTGTATATATATTGTTTGATAAACAGATAGTGGTATCATTTCAGTGTTATTTCGGTTGTGTTCCCTGATTTTTTTTTAAAGCAGCCTCTCCGAATCCTAGGTATTCTTTGTCTTATTGGCATCAAATTCAAGTTATATTAATCCCCCATCGCCCTCAGCAGCAATGAGATAAGTCTGCAAATAGCAATGAGATAAGTCTGCAAATGAAGTGCTTTAGGCACTTGGCCTCTTTCTCGAGCAATTGGAAAAAGAATAATTTTTCAGTAGAAATGCGTTTATTGCTATCTAGAAGTACGGAAACTCTGTAAGTTCGAAACTCCTATGACATAATCGAGGATTGAATAAATGATGCAATGAAGAGGGGCATAACAGAGAATGGTAGAGGGAACAATGTCAATTTTAAAGACCACAACAGCATCACATTGTTCTCCTTAAAATTAACAGGAACCGTTATTTTCTCTGGAAGGAAGGAAGGAAGGAAGGAAGGATGGATGGATGGATGGATGGATGGATGGATGGATCGATCGATCGATCGATCGATCCCATTTTGTGAAACAATAACTTTGAGTCGACTATGATTTGTGAATGAAAGCTATGCAAAAAATCATATGTATTCTTGGATCGTGGGCTTAAACCATCGTCCAGTTCAACATCACCGCCACCTTCCCCTTGAGTTCACTCCATTGCAAACATCAGGAGCAGAACTCTGGTCTGAGAATATCAAAGATAATCATCCTTTTACTCCACTCAATTTCAGAGTTTCGGTAAAAGTCAAGGGCGCTGAATTTTCTTCTTGGGAAAAGGTATTCCAACATAAATAAAACTATACAGACTAAAACGCTATTTTGATAGTTTCCCTGATACTCACTGTTGCTGTTGGCACTCCGTCGCTTACGACGTCGAAGGTTCCAGTTGATCCGACCAACGGAACAGCCTGCTCGTGAAATTAACGTGCAAGTGGCTGAGCACTCCACAGACACGTGTGCCCTTAACGTAGTTCTCGGGGATATTCAGCGTGACACATTGTGACAAGGCTGACCCTTTGAATTACAGGCACAACAGAAACAGGAAGTAAGAGTGAGAGAAAGTTGTGGTGAAAGAGTACAGCAGGGTTCGCCACCTTCCCTTGCTGGAGCCTCGTGGAACTTTAGGTGTTTTCGCTCAATAAACACTCACAACGCCCGATCTGTAAATCGAAACCGCAATCCTACGACCGCGAGTCGGCTGCCCTAACCACTGAGCCATTGCGCCTCCACTCGGGTATTGTGTAACGCTGATACGACCTTCACTTTCTGATTTTAGACCAGAACTGTTATACATTTGTATAACTTAATGACAGTATATTCCCCGTCTTCCTTTAGTTCTAACCTCGAAAGGAATCTGTTGCTATCTTTGTATTAGCTTATCATTCAGCTCTATTCTTATATTTTAGTATCTTTTTATATTATACATTTTACACAGCCTCTCTCTCTTTCACGAAGAAATCGACTGTAATCAGGTGTAGAGAAGGATGAGGTCCTTCGTCGTGACATACCCAATACACGCCGTTCTGTCGCAACAGCACCCCTACGACTCCACCAGAAATCGTGGGGCCAAGGCATGACAATACTTTAGGTATATATGTATTTATTGATTCTAATATGACCGAAACATGTCCGGAGTTGTCACTCTAATACGATGCAATAAGTAAAATAACGTTAGTGGAGAGACAAGTTACTGAAGAGATTGCAAGAGTGCAATGAAATAATTTAACAAAACACTATATAAATTAATAAAGGACTGAACCAGTGCGTGTGTTTATTACCGGCATAATGCCTCTCCCAAGGTTTAATTGTATTTCTTTCAACACACGTATCCACATCAAGAATCTTGCACACGAAATACACATACGAAATATTGCTTTTACTTCACCACATAATTATTTCCTGGTAGATTTTAATGCTTCCAGCATTAAACATGTTAACACTGCTTTAGTTGTGATTGTTTGGTTGACTCTCTTCGTTTTGTTTGACTACGTTTTCAACTGCTGTGAAGTTTTTTTTAATGTTTCTTCATATTTCATTTGCTGGATTTGTAAACCTTTACCTGCCTTAATTTTGTCAGTCGTTGTTAGTCTATATTGGTTTTAATTTAAGAGGAATTTCTCTCGGCTCTTTTATGTTCTTGTAAATATATTCCCTGAATTCTTCGATTGTTTTTGTTTGAGTCTCTAATTGGTTTCCATCCCTAACACAGAGGGATGGTTTACAATAATTGTAGTTTCTTCCAGGTGGGCTTGGGATATCTATTATGGGTGTCAGCACCAGTTAAAATGTTGAAGTGGTGGGTGATTCGCATTGTAAAACGTTACTCCTTTTAAGGGAATCATCATTTGTTATCTTCCTTTATCATTTTAACTACATTCCTATTTTCCCCTCTCGTGCCCTTTTCTTGCTATAAATCCTTAATACTGGAACTGCTTTATCAATACGATGTATCTTCAGTTTCTAGAAGAGTGTTGTGCTTATATTTTGTGATATTCTTCCAGTATCACCGTTGATGCATTCCACTATTATTCTTATTATTTTTGTTTTTCTAGTGTGTTGCTTTATTTTCACTGACGGTTTCCCTTATATCTCTCTCTCTCGAGTATTCCCTTATTTCTTCTTCAAAGCTCTTCCGTCGGCTTGTATTTTTGTCTTTCTATTTTATTTGATTTTTCAATGCAGTGATTTAGGATATCTTGAAAGTAGTATATTACATCTAAAGACGTGTTCGTTCGTATATTTTAGTCCAACGTCTGCGCTCTGACTTTGCTAAAACAACCTTCTGAAACTTCTATACTTTTAAATCTCTCTCTCCTCTCTCTCTCTCTCTCTCTCTCTCTCTCTCTCTCTCTCTCTCTCTCTCTCTCTCTCCTTCTGTCTGTCTTTCTTTCATGCAAATTTCTTTCTTTCACTCTCTCTTTCTCTTTTTCTCTCTTTTATATATAGATGTGTGTTTGTATGTGTTTGCGTGTGAGTGTGTGAATATGTCTATATTTGTGTGTGTGTGTGTGTGTATATATATAAAATAAATAATTTCTCTTTCTCCTCCTTCTTCCCCTTGTCCTCTTTCTCTCCCTTGTCCTCCTTCTCCCCTTCTCCTCTTCCTCCTCCACTTTCTCCTCTTCTTCATCCTCCTCTTCGTCCTCTTCTTCATCCTCTACTCCATCCTCTTCTTAATCCTCCTCTTCATGCTCCTCTACTTCCTTCTCTTCCTCTTCGTCCTCCACTTCATCGTCCAATTCGTCCTCCCCTTCCTCTTCCTCTTCATCATCCTCTACTTCATCATCCTCTACTTCATCATCCTCTTCATCCTCTACTTCATCCTCCATCCTTCTCTTCATCATCCCCTTCCTCCTCTTAACCACCACCACCACCACCACCACCACCACCACCACCACCACCACTGCTGGCGACTGCGCAACCAAAAATTGTAGGTCCAATAAGGCTTGCACAACACCTCACAGACCCTCTGTCCAACCGACATGATCCAGAGACAGACCACGGCAAGCAAAAGATCCCCAGAATGTTCAATGCCATTCCCTGCGTAGTTGGTTTTATATCAGAGTGACCGTCTCCTAGAGACATGCTTTAACAAAAACTGAGAGGTGCCTCACTCCCAGTGGTCTTCCAGCTTGTTAGACACCAACCCAGAATTTCTGAGGGCCCGTGCTATAGCTAGATAGTCACTAAACCTACACTAGATTCACACGTCCTTTTGATAGGTTTTGTTTTTAGTTCTGCTGAGTTTCTAGCGGCCCTCCTCACCAGTCAGGCCTAATGGGGGTTCTGGCTTAGTCGCCGGCGAACTGGCCACAGAACAGGTTATTCTGGATTCCATGTTACCAGTAGCACTCATGAGACACGTCACAAGTGACCTGATACATAGTCCCTGACAAATACACACATACATACATACATACATACAGACAGACAGACAGACAGACAGATAGACAGACAGACAGACAGACAGACATACGTATTATTTATATCTTATCTGCTTCAAGATCCAACGTTTTAAGAAAAGAATTATTTCATGTTCTCTTGGATTTTATAGATTCTGACCACATCATCATCACCAACAACACATACACGTTTTTAGTAATGTCTGCGCTAATGTGTGTGTGTGTGTCCATGTGTATGTGTGTGTGCGAGTACCCATGTGTGCCTGTGTGTATGTCTGTGTGTGTGTCCATGTGTGTGTGTGTGCCTATGTGTGTGTGTGTGTGTGTGTGTCCATATGTGAATGTCCATATGTGGTTGTCCATGTGTTTGTCCATGTGTGTATGTGTGTTCATGTATGTGTATATCCATGTGTGTCCGTGTGTGTGAGTGTGTGTGTGTGTGTGTGTGTGTGTGCGTCTGTATGTGTGTCGTTGTGTTATTTTTTTGTAAATACGTGTAAGTCCTTGGGCATTTGCCTGCTTCGAGCAAAGGCGGTACCGTAACCAATGGGCTAAATGTGAGGCGTGTTCATTGCAAGTTGAAAACTATATATTTGTCTGCATCTCGGTATTCATTTTTTTTTTATCATTCCCAAGGCGCCTATTATTAAAAGGATTATTTCTGTTTTCATGCTTACATTCTACATAACTTTATTTCCATTATACCATCGTCCTGTATTTAGACTGCTCCATGGCTTTAGAAATAATTGTGGTAGAAGGTTGTATGCAAAGAATATATTACAAGTTGTAGATAATAGAAAAACGTTTCATTGTTTCTTAATGAAACGTACAAATCGTTATTCATTGAGATTAGAATTAACAAGGAGCAATCTATAACTTTTATTTGGAGCTAGTTATTGCTCTCCACGTGCTGGAAATTTGTAAATGCTTTTGACTTTTAAAACAAGCAAAGAATACTAAAATACATGTGTGATAACTTTAACATCTTTGTAAATATTCTGTCCTCTGTCTTTCACTTGTTCCAGTCTGTCGCCATATTGGGGCACAGCCTTGAAGGGTTTAATCGAACAAATCGACCTATCAACTAGAGGCAATTTATATATATACAGTAACACCTCACTTTACGAAGACACGCTTTACGAGACTCCGGGTTTACGAGCTTTAATTTTCAAGCACAAGATCCAAATTTAAACGAAGTGCTAAAAGTTTCTACTAAAATAACAAATGCTTCTGCGTCTTACCGAGAAATTTATAGAGAGCAAAAAAAAAAAAAAAAAAGCTTCTTTTAAGCAAGCAACTCTAGACTTGTTTTTTAAAAAGAAATCTACAAGTCCATCTATGAGTGCTAGTGAATCGGCATTCGTGTCTACAAGTGTGCACAAGTCTAGTGCAGGTGAAAGTGATTCAGAAAACGATAATAATAATAATATTTTTTATTATAAATGATCTTGACATTCTTTTTACTTTACATGAAATATTTTTTACATTCTATTGTTGTTTTATTGCCATTTATTTATGAGTATTATAAATTTTATAGGTAAAATATTTTTCTGGGAATAAATTACAATTTATAACATTGCTACTAT
>NC_142934.1:76009112-76074112 GCF_046866305.1 Octopus bimaculoides | reverse complement strand
CTCTTGATATATATATATATACATACATACATACATACATACATACATACATACATACATATATATATATATATATATATATATATATATATATATATATATATATATATGTATAAGGAGAATTCACAAAAAAACAACAGACGAAGACAGGTGGTGTTGAAAACAAATAGATGTATTAGTATAACGCTCGGGAATTGAGAAAGTCTTTAACGTTTTGAGCTTACGCCCTACGATCTTCTACAGAAACGAACACAGAAAGAAACAAGGAGAGAAAAAATGTGTGTAGTGGTCAGCGATCTATCATGTATATATATATATATATATATATATATATATACATAGTTGAAATTTATAGAAAAACAGAAGATGAATACAGGTGTATGAACAACAAGCAAATGTATTAGTTTGACGCTCGAGAAAAATGAAAAAGTCTTTAACATTTCGAGCCTACGCTCTTCACCAGAAAAAAATAAGAGTAAATAAACAGAGAAAGAATTAAAAAAAAAACTTGTAGATTTCAGCAGTCCAGCATGGCGAGACATGACAGAAGTAAATAGACACCCTTATAATCGTTAGAGTTTATTTAAATCCGAAATTATACGTTCGAATTT
This sequence comes from Octopus bimaculoides, assembly GCF_046866305.1. Lineage (NCBI taxonomy): Eukaryota > Metazoa > Mollusca > Cephalopoda > Octopoda > Octopodidae > Octopus > Octopus bimaculoides. The sequence goes on along the minus strand of NC_142934.1, from coordinate 76,073,501 downwards.
TTTATTAATTATTTTAATGTGAATATCTAGTACTTAGTAGACATTCCTTTTGTATTTTTCAATGCAAGGGTCGTATTTGGCATGCTACTGATCAGATGACAAATATTCTCTTCGGGAATTTCTTGCTGTAATCTCAAAAGATCTGGCTTTGACGATACTTTCTTGTTCTTTTTACCAAGTGTCTTGTCCATTATGTCTCAGAGGTGTTCAATAGGATTCATATCTAGTGACTGGCTTGGTCATGGAAGCTTTATAATGCCATTCACCTCCAATCAATCTTGGGTCTTTTTAGCCATGTGACAAGGAGCCCCATCTTCCATAGATAGAGTCTTCTTTAATCATTTCACCACTGGTGAAGATTGAAAGGAGTCCTTTCAGCAAAATGGACACATATTTATCTGGGTTCATGTTTCCCTCACACTCCACCAGCTGTAATTGATCGCTGCTCTAAATTGCTCCCCATCACAGAGTAGCTGCCGTGTTTCATTGTTGGCTGCAATCTGTTCACTTCAAATTCTTGATCACCGAGTCTCCAGATCCACACACGACCACTGTCAGAAATACAGCAAATCTGGACTCATCAGAGAATATGGCAGTGTCCCTAAATGCTAGTGGCCTCTCCACCATCTCACTGGCTCTGCTTGATATTGGCTGACCGAAGAAGTGGCTTCCATCTTGCTGTTCTGCTATAGTAACCAAGTTTGTGGAGATACCTGACAGCTGTTCTGAGACTGACATCAACTTGTTCTGCTATGTCAGAGGCCTTGCAACGAGGCTTATCCTCCACATTTCTCGTATGTCCTCATTCTATCTTCTTTGTTTTCGTCTTTATCACTTGTCCGTCCATTTTTCGTCTCGTCTTGAATATTATTTCGTTTGTATGTTGTATATTGTCTATTTATTTCGTATTTGTATGTTCACTTTGTGTCACATTTGGTCCCTTGTTCGTTGACTCGCTATTTCCCGGCGGTTTCTCGTCGCTGGCACCACCAAGGGGGTGGGGTGATATTATCGTTAAAAGCGCGAAGATGCCGAGTTACTTTGGCCGATAACTGATGAGGATTTGGTGACCTTCTGTGTCTGTTTTTCGTTTGTTTTTGCTTATATTATGTTTTTTAACTTATTATTTAACGGAACGCTATGCATTGTCTCTTATTTTGTTTACGCTTAGTGAATATATATAATACCTGTTTCAGTCAATAGACTGCGGCCATGCTAGGGCACCGCCTTCAAGAACTTTTTGGTTGATCGAATCGACCCCAATTTATTGTTTTCAAAGCCTGGTACTTATTCTGTTGGGTACTTTTGCTGAACCGCTAAGTTAGCGGTTACGTAACACACCAAATCCAGAGACAAAGCTTAGGTCGGTCCGAGGCTATAGCAGAAGACACTTGCCCAAGGAAACGTACAGTGGGACTGAACCCAGAACCATGTGGTTCAAAAAGCAAGCTTGTTACTGCACACACACACACACACACACACACACACACTTGTGACATACATGTATGCTTACACACAAACATATTCCTAATAGGTGTGCGTGGTATGTATGTATGTATATATGTATGTATGTATGTATGTTTGTATGACTGTGCGTGTGCGTGCATGTGTCTACGAACGTGAGTATATGCGTCCATATGCCACGGCCGTCGTCAATACAACGTCAATACAGTTTGTAAAGCAATTATTTCTTAAAAACAAAGCAAAACAAAACAAAACAAAAACAAAAAAGAAAACTCACAAAAAATGCACAGCTTTATGTCAACATAGGAGGGATGGTTATAGGAGAGTCAGTGTACTAGGGTGAGGAGAAGTGGTCGGTACAGGGGTGAGGGAGAAAGATTCAGAGGGGAGGGGGATAGGTGTCTGGGAGGGTTAGGAAAAGAGGTGGAGATTTGGGGAAGGAGATGAGAAATATACGTATGCGCACGCGCGTGTATATATATATATATATATATATATATGTATTTATATATGTGTGTGTGTATATATATATATGCATATATATATATATATATATATATATATATATATATATATATACACACACGCACACACATATGTATATAGATGTACACACGCTCTTATGTATGTGTGCATGAATGCTTGTGTGTATGTGTGTATGTGTACATGTACCTTTGTGTCTCTCTGCGTGTATATAGTTATTTCTGCATACATACACACTCACACGCACACACACACACACACACATACACACACACATGGTTTGATATATGTATATGCATGCATGTTTATACTTACACGTGAAGTTGTATGCATATAGAAGCAGGTATGTTCATGCACGTATACGTAGTATGTATGTATGTATGTATGTATGTATGTATGTATGCATGTATGCATGTATGTATGTATGTACATATATTGTAGATATGTATGCAAGTATGTAATTATATATATGTGTGTGTGTGTGTATGTGTTTGTATCTATGTGTACATGTATATGTGTGTGTCTCTGTTTATACGCATGCGAATGTATGCGCGTACACTTGTACATACGCACATGTATGAGTGTGTCTGTTGGAAATACAACTACTACAACTGCCACCACCAAGGCTACTATTAATACCACCACCACCACCACCACCACCACTACTACTACTACTACTACTACTACTACTACTACTACTACTACTTCTTCTACTACTACTACTTCTTCTACTACTACTACTACTAGTTCGTTACCTGCAAGTGATTACATGATGATGATGATGATGATGATGATGATGAGGAGGAGGAGGAGGAGGAGGAGGAGGAGGAGGATGTTGGTAGTAGTGGTGGTGTTTTTGGTGAGGATGATGATGACAATGATAACGATGATAGTGGTTGTGGTAGTGGTGGTAGTAATGATGAAGATGATGATGATATTGATGATGATAGAAGAAGAAGAAGAAGAAGAAGAGCAATAGGAACATGGACAACAACAACAACTACAACAGCAACAACAAAACCCAACTAGAGCAAGATGAATAAAAAATAGTTGTAGCGGTAGAATTGGAAGAGAAGGGATGGAGAAGAAAGAAGCGGGCGAGGGAATAAGTAGGAAGCAAAGCGCCCTCTGTTGGCAAGATGAAGAATGGCAGAATCAAATGACTGTTTATTTTTCTCAGCCAACTATTTACTGTTAGTGAGATGTGAGAGGGACAGACAGACAGACAGACAACTGATTCAGACAGCGACCACCCACGAACGGACGGTTGGCTGGTTGAATGGATGGTGGACTGGTTGGCTGACTGGTAGGTGGTGGTGTGGTTAGTGCGGTTGGTTAATGGGTTAGTATGGCAGGTGGGTGGGTTTGTGTTTCTTGGTGTAGTTGGTTGTTTTGTGGGCTGGTTAGTTGGATGGTTGTGACTGAGTGTGTGGTTCTTATTGTTGTTGTAGTTGTCGTGGTCGAACAGCGCTTGGTCAGTTGTGGCCGAGAAAATCTTTGGTACGCCAAACGACGAAGTGCTAGCCAGAGATCTGATATTTTTTTTCTTCAGTTTTACCATGACCTCCACTGAAGTGAGGACTGATTAGACTATACAATCTGCTTCTATGTGGTCGTATGCTTACTAAAATAGCAACCAAACCTCCCTCATGGACTAATTCTACTGACCAAAAATTATTCGCAATAGTTTTTCTGCATGTAAAAATATCGTGGCAAAATGATAAGCTAGATTTGTGTAGACTCTACAGCACTGATGCTATTTAATAGTCCGAAACAAGTTCATACTTCGTTATGTGCGGCAATAGCAGTTTTAGTTTAAAACAACAATTAGTGTATCATACCTGGAGCAGATACATTGTTGAAAGACTAATTTACTATGGTATTCATCTTGAAATAATATCTCTTACAGATGCGAAGTTTCAAAGAGAACACAAAAATATAATAATAACAGACGAACGTCGTCCAGCAGCGATGACGGCATTGCTAAAATGTGTATTTCTGCCTCTTTGAGCTTCGTCAGTTTCAAGTATCTACTGGCAACTGCATGCTAAGACAAAATACTACCACCTCTGTTATACTATTTTTGTTTGTTACTGATATATTTCAGTGTTTTTTTTTTACACTATGATACCATACCAAAATACGTCAAAACGTCAAAGCAAAAACGGATCCCATAAAATTCAAAAGTTCACTGGAAAATTTCTTCAAAAAATCTCGGACCAACCTCCTACATCCGGATATGTTTCCAACAATAATAACTCTTTGCTAGAGTGGGTCATGATGCCCCATATATGACTAAAAGATTTCACAAGGTGGTGCTATTAAGTTAGACACGGCCTTGGCCAATACTGGCCGAAACCTATCAAAGTTATCAAAGTTATATGTCTATAAGAGTTACTATTTCCGGACGAATACCGCAGTAAATTAGGCTTTTAATGACGTATCTGCTTTAGGTATGATACACAGTTCATCGTAGTTTCCTGTTTGTAAACTCAGATCAGATTTTCTTGTCTACGAAACTTCTAAATCATATCTGAGAAATTAAGTTCTCAAAATTATCTCCCCTTTTACTTGAGAGTTGTTAACAAATGCCTCTAGGATTTTTGACTTTTCTTCTCAAGATGAGAAGGAAATATGCAAAAACATGTACATAGTCATCTGTTGCCTAAAATCAAAGATCAGATTTTCCTTCCTCTATGATTGTAAATTAACTTTGTGAGATTATCCCCTATTTTTTTGAAATTATCGCCCCTTTCACTTCAGATTCACGGATATAAACTGGACGAACTAGGTTCTGATTACAAGTGTGTAGGAAGCCGATTTTGGAAAATATGATTTTTCCACGCAATGAAACTGTAAACTCTTGCATGTGTGGCGATAGTCAGACGTAACGATGTCATCAATATTTAAGGTGCGTGAGTATCCACTTCGTTTCCTGTTTCCTGTTTCCTAGACTTTCTAGGTATTACGCGAAGAGCTGATGACCAGTCGTTTGAAGAGGGTCGAATCCAGTACTCTTGTATCTTATGCACAAACTCTCGCTTAGCAACGGTTTCTCGTTCGGAGTTTTTATCTTTCTATGAACATGAATTATGACTTCCGTTCAATCTGATGGACAATATTATGAAATACAGGGACGTTGCCCGATAGTGGTTTAATAACCGATGTGACTGCGCAGAAAAGCTTTGCATACTCAGGTGTGATCGTACAATGCATGTACATGAACCCTGCGAGGAGTTTGGTTGCCACTTCTAGAAGTTTATCGGCCAATTTCGCCGAATGTTCAATTTGTATCAGATGTTGCTTATCATTTTGAGGATTTTCTGGTAATCATTATACAAGAAGTCTATACAGTAATTGTATCTTAATAGGTTCATCATTACTACATGGTGAGCAGTAGCTGGGAAGGTTTTAAACTCTCAAGTTATTTTATCTATTCATAGCGGATGACGAATATTTATTGACGCTTTTCATCGGATTTCGTAGTGCGTTTGCTGAGTAAGTCTTTTAAGCTCTCATACTGGTCGTTTGATAATGTGAAATGGTTCAGTGAATTTGCACGAGGAAGATTTACAATAATTCAATCAAATCTCGTTCGTTAGTGGCTAATATTTTCGAATGGAAATTATTTATTTGCTTATGCAAAACAAAGGACAAGGTCCGTTGTCTAAAAATGATAGAGTTTTATAGTTATAATAGCTATGATAGGAATAGTCAAGCATGTAACACAGTCGCTAATTATGAAGAATATGTGAGGGCCATAGACAGCCTGAACTTGGATGAGTAAGGTTGATTAGTAAACCGCAAAGAGTTCCACTGAAAGCAAACCAAGAAGAATTACCAACCTCAACACCGAACCTGTTATAACCAGTGCTGATGGAAGAGATCATGTCCGAATAGTGGCGACTCGTGTATAGGCACTGCAGAACTGCAGCACCCCCTATTTCCACTCGATATTGTCGATAACATTCAATATAATGAGTCGTTTTTTCTTTAATTCTCTCATTATACTTGTACATTATATAATCCTTAAGCTTAATGTCAGTAGCCATCCCCTAGTTTATGAAAAAAATACAAAAATGCTTATATAGTACTGTGCACTTCACAGTTCCAGCGACGCGGTGTTTGGCTGTTGTGCGCATGCTCACATGTCCGAGATAGGAAACCTCACACGAGGAGAGACAGTACTATTGCTCACGCAGTGCCGGTGAAAGGTAGTGTTTCTTTTTGACTCCGCGTGTGTTGTGCATAAAGACGTGTTTATATTCTTGAATGTGATAAAGTGTAGAAATAGATTATTATCCTGCTTCTAGCTTCAGTGTTGCTTCCAGGATCTGAAACATCTCCCACCCTTATTTTGTGATTTAGTGGGGGGAGGTTGAAGAACAGGGGAGAATTCGCGATGGTGTTCAGTGAACAAATTAAGCACACTACCCAGCAGTGGCTAAAACGCGAACTGATCAAGTTTATGCATAAATATTCTTTTCATATGTTTGTTTCCTTTTACACAATATTAAAACAACGGCTAAAAATTTTCTGAAGCAGCACCCTCACTAATTTTATCTCCCCAGCTGCCATTGTGTTCGAGTCACCAATATGACGTCCGAATCTCGCTGAAAAGTGAGTAGAATGAATTTGTTGACGGTTAGGAACGTCAGACAATTCACAGACTACTGGTTGCTAATTAGTTTAGAAGTTGGCAATAAAAAAAATTTCACCCGTCAATCAAAGCGAGAGGCAACGAGATCACGTCGCAGTCACGTCGGTACAATATTTATAACACCAAGGCTGAACTAATCCGTAAATTGTTACAATGATTTAACCACCGCCATCATCACGCCACCAGCACCACCAGCAAAACCACCAGCACTAGCACTGCGCTGCCAGCGCTGTTTTCACTAACATATATATTAAAACGAATAAGCATACAGTTGTAAATGCATATACGCATACACACATAAGAATAATTCTTAGAAAAGTAATAAACGTACCAGCAACGGAGAAGCTGCTAAGAGGTCATAAAAAAACAGTAGCAAAATATCCTACATATCAGAAACTAGCATCATAAAAAAAGAAGTCATATTTTAGTTTTAGGTATCTTATATAACATTTATCTTTGACTTGTTTCAGTGATTAGACCGTAGTATTGCTGGGGCACAACCTTGAAGAATTTTAGACGAACGAATCGACCCCCAGGACATATTATTTTTTGTGAATCCTGGTACTTATTCTATCGGCCTCTTAGGCCGAACTGCTAAGTTACGGGGAAGTATACATGCCAAACTCCCAGTTGTCAAGCGGTGGCAGAGGACCAACACAGGTACAATGACATAAACACACACACACACACACACACACACACACACACACACACGCACGCACGCACGCACGCACGCACACACACACACACACACACACACACACACACACACACACACAAGACGGGCTTCTTTCCATTTCCATCTCCCAAATCCACTCGTACGGCTTTGGTTGGCCCGAGGTTATAGTTGAATAGATTTACTCAGGGTGCCACGCAGTGGGACTGAACCCAGAACCACACGATTAGGAAGCAAACTCTTGCCACTCAACAACGCCTGCGCATATATATATATATATATATATATATATATATATATATATATATATATATATATATATATATATATATATATATATATATATATATATATATATATATGCAAGAAAAAAAATAATACAAAACAATAAAAAGCAAACAAAATGGATGATTCACAGCTGGAATGCTACTCGTTATAAATTCGCCCCATTGAAGCTACATTAGAATACCATGAGGATCTAGTTGGTTTGGCTGCCAGCATTTCGAAAATTAAAGTTTATCGAAAATTTTAAAATTTGGCACAATAGGCGTAGGAGTGGCTGTGTGATAAGTAGCTTGCTTACGAACCAAATAGTTCCGGGTTCAGTCCCACTACGTGGAACCTTAGGTATGTGTCTTCTACTATAGCCTCGGGCCGACCAAAGTCTTGTGAGTTGATTTGTTAGACGGAAACTGAAAGAAGCCCGTCGTATATATGTATATATATATATATATATATATGTGTGTGTGTGTCTGTGTTTGTCCCCCCAACATCGCTTGACAACCGATACGGGTGTGTTTACGTCCCCGTAACTTAGCGGTTCGGCAAAAGACTCCGATATAATAAGTACTAGGCTTACAGAAATAAGTCCTGTGGTCGATTTGTTCAACTAAAGGCGGTGCTCCAGCATGGCCACATTCAAATGACTGAAACAAGTAAAAGAGTAATAACATACTTTTCCAAGCTGAACTGCTGGAGTTGTTTTTAAAAATGTTTTTAAAAAGTTATAGAGGTTTAAAGTTTGATCATTTTCACCAAGTCAGGATTTGGAAGCTGTTATTTTGTGCGTGACTTTACATTTTGTCGTTAGCATTCTGAAATAGCACGTGTTGTCAATATTTGTAAATATCACATGTTTTGTAGTTTGAAGCATTCAATGTGCATTTAATGCGATAGCACGAACTTAAAAGATTTATTCAAAAAGCGTTATTTAGCTGTTGTTTTTTAGCACACCTCACAACCACCTCAATGACAAAAAGAAACGGGTAAACAAGTAGTTTTAGCATTTTTTTAAATAATAAATAAATGCATCCTTTTAAAGCCTTGCCAGGCTCATGGGCCCAGTTTCCCGGTTTCAATGGCGTATGTGTTCCCCAACTGGACGGGACGCCAGTCCATCGCAGCGTTACTCATTTTTGCCAGCTGAGTGGACTGGAGCAACGTGAAATTAAGTGTTTTGCTCATTGTAGTTGTGTCTATACATCCTTTAGTGGGTTACCTCCATCGTTTCAACGAATGAGGATTCAGCAAGACATATCTAAAACCACTATTACCTCATGGCTGTCTGTGTACCGAGTCAAAGATGAAGACATACCGTAATATCCTCTACCTGTCACGGCGCATCTTTCCCTATCGCTACTGGACTTACGAAGAAAGTGTGATGGTGTTGATGCTGGTGTCTTGTTTTGCTGAGCTACCTGCACGATGTATATTATTATAGTGGGCATGGCTTGTGCAGAACCAGTTCCACTCTTTTGTCCTTCAAATTGGTATTGGTCTGGTAAACAAGTACCACGAGCCCAGTTGTAATTAGGATGCAGAATTTATATGGAATTACCTTCTCTTAGATGAACAGCTAAAGATTGTAATAATTTTAAATGATTCCAGTTGTTTTAAGAACCTCCAAAAGGCTGGTGTTTAGCTCCGGGTCTCACCGCATCTCCTTTGATACGACTACAGTTTATTTCTTAAAACATTTCCCGAAGATATTTTACTTATTCTGGGTTTGGTGGGATGTTTGTGAGTGGCCTTCTTCCGGAGACTCCGGCAGGTGCTACTACTCCGGGTCAGTATAGACATGGGAACAATTCTGGCTAAGTGATGTTTCTACATCCCTCAAAGCCTTGAAATTCCCGAACTAGGGCTCCACTATTGAATGCAGTTTAAAATCATATTCAGGACATATATAGCTCCTATAGCATTCTGCAAACTCTTGTCCTGACTAATAATTCTGAGAAGTTAGGTAACGTCCGCAGAACCCGATGGATGCGATGGAAATATTGCAGACACTGTGAGTGGTGGTGACCTAAAACGGAAGTAGAGAACCACTTGTTTCTAAGTTAATGTTACTGTTTCAGTATTCAGATTTGCACTGCTTATATACCACAATTACAACCTATTGCTACTGGTGAAAGCTTCTTAGTTTTGTTTCCGTTATTGCTGTTATTTTGTTTTCTTAGTTTCTGGTCGCTCTCTGCACCTGTAAACTTATGATCAAAGAAATTCCTGGTGTGTCTAACATGTCTTTTAGAAACCTTCCTTCCTTATTTTTAAGAGGGGTCAGTTGTGATTTGAATAGGATTTGACCACTGTTTCCGGCAAGTTGTTGGTGTTTAGACAAAGATCTTTCCTGCGAAGAAAGGCGTTCCATCTTATATATATACGTATCCACATCAAGAATCTTGCACACGAAATACACATACGAAATATATATATATATATATATATATATATATATATATATATATATATATATATATATATATATATATTTCTCTTTCCCTCCTCCCTCTTTCTCTCTTTATATAAATATATATATATTTACATTATGTGTGTAAAGTATGTAAAACTACTTTTCTTTATTGTTTTTTAAGGCGGTAGGGTGTTTCCGTGTGAATCTGTGTGTTTCCATATGTATTTATGTGTGCTTTCATTTGTTTGTATATTTGCAAGCCTCTGTGTGTGTGTGTGTGTGTGTGTGTGTGTGTGTGTGTGTGTGTGTGTGAGTGTGTGTGTAAACGTATGCACGAGTATATCTATTTGTGCATGCGCACGTGTGAGAGTTTTTACTGATTCATCTATCATAGCTCAGCTATTTCTTTGAAGCTCTGTTTTACATTGTGAATTCATCTGGTTCTCGTAACAGACTGTATATATATATATATATATATATATATATCACCATTTCTCCTCCTGTTGTAATTTATACTACTGCTGTTGCTCTTGCTGCTTGTTGGTAATTCCTGGTGTGTGGTTAAGTTAGTTAATTCAATACTATACACAGGAGACCACTGAAGTGTTTTCGCCAAACCAACATATAAAACAAATAAAACAGTAAGAAATAATAATAACAACAACAAAAACAATATAATGATAATAATGATAATAATACTAACAATAATAATAGCTTCAAATTTTGGGGGAGGGGATGAGTCGATTACGTGGACCCCAATGTTTCACTGGTACTTAATCTATCGACACCGAAAGGATGAAAGGCAAAGTCGACCTCGGCGGTATTTGAACTCAGAACGTAGTGGCAGGCGAAATACCGCTAAACATTTCGCCTGGCGTGCTAACGATTCTGCTAGTTCACTGCCTGAATAACAATAATAATATCAATAATAATAATAATAATAATAATAATAATAATAATAATAATAATAATATTAATAATAATAATAATAACATTACATATTTCAGTAATTGACCAGTTAACGATATTGAAACTGTAAGTCACGACTGGTATGGCTAGAGCATTGATCGCTTCGATCCTGTTTCTCGCGTTCAGCTCTGTCTTCAGTATTGCTCTCACCCTGCGATAACAGGAAACCCCAAAATAGCTGAAGTTCAAAAGATAGTGCTCATGGGAACTGCCCATATCCTACGTAAAATACTGTCTATGTGATCCCAAATTTTAAAACAAACACATAATTTTCTTATGGTTTCTTAAACATTCACTAGAACAAAACTGTACAAATCCAAATATATGATACCCTAGGCATAACACCTACATGAACTTCTAACTTGTTGTCTCTTGAGGTCTCTGGGTGAGACTTGGATCCAACTTGTACAAATGCAAAACAAAAGTCAAACATAAAATAATAATAATAATAATAAGGCATTGTGCCTATAGAAGAAAGGATTATTATTATCATTGCCTTTGCATAGCTTCTAACGCTGGAGGTGTACTACGGTGTCAGCTGTTCACTACCAGTGAATTAAGGTAACACCTCTTATTTTTCGAGCACCTTTCAGAGTATTCGAGCGTTTCTAGGCAGTGCTGTTTTCTGCAAGTGCTCCACCCTTATTGCAGCCCCTATTTGTTCCACGTACTTCTTGAGATTTTTGCTCACTCTTCCCAGGCCTCCGACAATTATTAGTACTACTGCTACCTCTTTCATCGACCACAACTGCTAAACTTCTCAAGCTAACCTGTCATATCTCTGGACTTTTCTTTCTTCCTTATCGCATACCTTGTTGTCAGCTGGGCATGCTATATCTATGATCCAGCATAGTTTTTCTTTCTCAATTAAGACTATGTCTGGCTTCCTATTCTCTACCTCATGGTCGCACTGAATCATAAAATCCCATAGGACCTTTGCATTTCTATTTTCGACGATGCCTTCAGGTTTGTGGTCGTACCAATTTTTTGCTCTGTCAAGTTCATACTTGTTGCAAAGTGTCCAAAGTGCCTGGCTATATTGTCGTGGTGTTTTTTTTTTGGAACTCTTTATATATTTGATATCTTTTCTCAGTTTCTGTTGGAAAGTGTTAAAAGACTTACGAAATTTTATTTTGTTCATGAGTTTCAGTAGGTCCGCTTCGAAGTCTTCCAAGCCTTTGATTTTTGGAGGAAATTTCTTTGATTTAATTCCATAGAATATGTTCTCTGTAGTGTTCTCTTCCATGTTGTAAAAGAAGGCTTTCCATCTCATACGCTTAATAAGATCTGTAATTTTCTCCAAAAGTTTCTTAGAATATAGTTCCCTGGATGATATTGGTATGTTTTCCATAGAATAATCGTTGTAGGCGTCCATATTGAATTCTTCTGTGGAGCATAGTCCTCAACCGATTTATGGCGATTTTTCAAAACAAGCTGTATGAGCTTTTTAGGGAAAAACTGCGGTGTGGTGTCAAATAAAACTCTTCAAAGCGGTGCTCCAGCATGGCTGCTGTCAAATGACTGAAACAAGTAAAAGAATAAAATATATATATATATATATATATATATATATATATATATATATAAGATCAAGATGTATGACGAACACTGTGTTACTGAAGGCAAAGAGAGGGGAGGGGAGGGGAGGGGAATTTGAACGTTAGGTAGAGCTCTTCTAGATACCCATTCACTGCTTAATGTAAACTAGTGGTGAAAACTAGATGGATACAAAAAGCGGCTGGAAAATAATAGTATTTTCGACAACATCTAGCACAAATGGACAAACAAATGCATGTACACGCATGTGGACACATGCATACACACATGCGCACATGTACTTTTGTGCAAATAGTATTACAAACATATGTAGAAACGAATAATGTAAACAGAGGTAACAGATAAAAATATTTACCCCAAAATGCCCACAATTAAAAATGGGCAAACAATGTTTCGGGTGCGGCATTGTGGTCATATGACATCTCGTCATAGTTGTGTGAAAATATAACGCTATGAAAACAGAAAAAAATACTGACATGAAATATATATATATATTTAATCCTTTATATTGAACACTCAATATTTCATCTATTCAATAAGACATATTCCATATATTCAATAAGACATTCAATACTTTATTTCATAGTACCATCTATTTTTATTTTATATTATATATTGTATATTATATTATATATTGTATATTCCATATTCTATATCCCACATTGGTTTTGCAGGAATATAAATAAAACATAAAAAACAGACAGTGTTGGAACTCTTTTAAACAAAATAATATATTCCTCTATACACAATCATACAGACCCCCCCTTTTTGTATTTATTTTTACTCGCATATATATATATATATATATATATATATATAGAGAGAGAGAGAGAGAGAGAGAGAGGGAGAGAGAGAAAGAAAGAGAGCGAGTGAAGGGGAGCGAGAGAAATACATTCATTTATATAGTATTATATATATATATATATATATATATATATATATATATATATATATATATACGCATATACATTTAGACACATATATTTACATGTTGATATGTATGATTTATGAATGCATGTGTGTGTGTGAAAATTTGTTGAAACATGTGTGAGTTTATGTAAAACGATAACCTTGGAAATTTAAAAGTCAGCCGACATATGACATGCCGATGAGGATAAGAATAATTGAGGTGGGGAAAGAGATAGAGTAAAACTAGCGATGAATCGATAATGAATGGCAACTATGGTGAAAGGTTGAAGCGATATTGTAGCAAAAGGAAAGAACAGTGGGTGGTGATGAAGAAACGAAAAGAGAATTAAAGAAAGACGCGCTATAATATTGGAACAATTGGGCACTATTTTCTGTGCTTGCTTATTTTAATGTAATAAACAGCCACAGACAACGCCCTCATAAAACAACATAACAAAAAGACCACCAGAAACCAACCAACTGAAAGAAGAGGCGTAAAAGAACAAGCTCACGCTGATAGATATGAAACAACACATATATCGAGAAATAAGTTCTCGCCTTATGATTGTTGTGGCGCGAAACTCGAGTCAGAAGAAAGGAATTAAGCTTTTAATATCCAGCATGTATATTGAGTACTCTGGGTTTTTTTTAAAGTGCAACGTTTTTTTTTTTTTTAAATAACGTTTTTTTTTCCCTCGCAGATCAAGTGACGACGTAGATCATCCTTTCCTCCGTTGAAGTGGGCGGCAGATTCTTTGCTTGTTTGTTATGGTTCAAGAGACATGCAGCATAAGAGACTAAATAGGCTTTTTGGCCCCACCCGGCCTCGTTTTCTTCATTGAAGCTGAATGTGAGCGTGGCGAATTTGATGTAGATGGATGGTTCAATGGTTGGATGGATGGATAGCTCAATTTTTATACACTGACAATAGTAGAAGGCTCTTGCCTTTGTACCAAGATCTATAGAGGTATATATGGGTTCATAGAGCAAGAAGTTTCGCAATCCATTCCCAAAATATGGATTAGACACTGCAATAGTTTAGTTTTCGGGTACTTTGGCTTTTCTGAAAAACCAAAAAAAAAAGACTAAAAAGTGGAATGGTTCAACCAGTCAATTCCAAGAGTATGTCCGCAATAAAAGTATATTTTTCAGGTCGCGTGTAGTGTCGCAAGTACAGTAGACGGGAATTACATCGGATGAGGTGCATCTTCCATCAAACGATGAAGCACCCAGAGGGTAACAAAAATTTTAAAAAGCAAAGTAAAAAAGAAAAGAAAAGAAAAGACGGCCTAAATAAACCAAATAACTGATAAGATTATGCATACAACGTATACAATCGTTAAATATGTTTATCAATTTATCCTGACTGACCACTAACCAGTACACTTTCCCTCTCTTTATTTCTTTATTATCTCTCTCCCCGCTTTTCTCTTTTTTTTCTTTTTTCCTCTCTTCCTGTTTTTGATTTGACCTTACAAACACATTCCCAACTTTTAAGTCACTTCAAAAAAAAAAAAAAAAAAAAAAAGACCCTCGATTCAATAACACCGTTTACAAACTCTATGCTTGGAATGAGCAATTTTAAATATTATTGGAACTTACTCACAAGGTACAGGAATCTTAGATGTATACCGTTCTGCCTAAATAATGGAACTGGAGATACAATATCCCTGCATGTCTCACGTCTATTTTCATTCCTCCACTTCACTCTCTATTTCATATCTTCTCTATAATAACTATTACTTAACTATTTTCTCCCACCGTCCCCGATAAAGGGATATATAAAATATCCCAGAAACAGCTGTAAGACCTTCTATTTATAAATGTTCTGAAATCTTTCACAGCCTTGGATTTTTATCTCATTCTGTTAATTTTTTATATATACGCATGCTGATATATGACCTACGTTGGACTCCTCATTCACACAATCACCGAACCTGGAGCATAACTATAGTCTGTCCATAGCACTTACTCAGCATTACCTGACACCTTTGGGTCTTCTTGACACCATTACCTCTCATAACCTATATATATATATATATATATATATATATATATATATATATATATATATATATATATATATATATATAATACAAATAATAAATGAGTATATGCATATATACGTACATGTATGTACATACTTACATCTACCTGTAAATGTAAATGCATATCTGGGTACAGGACATTGCAAACAAAACGTAGACAAAATGATAAACAAGTACAGAAAACACACAGGCCACATAGAGAACATTTCCTTTATCAGCTGCCACCATGCAACACTGGCGTTTATATATATATATATATATATATATATATATATATATATATATATATATATATATATATATATATATTGTCCCGCTAAGTGTTTACATAATTTTTTATCATATAGTACAGTAGTTCCCAACCTGGGATCCGCGGACGCCTGGTGACCTACAAAGGTTAGCACACCGGGCAAAATGCTTAGCGGTATTTCTTCCGCCGGGGTCAACTTTGCCTTTCATCCTTTCGGGGCCGATAAATTAAGAACCAGTTGAGTAGTGGGGTCGATCTAATCGACTAGTCCCCTCCCCAAAAATTTCGGCTCTTGTGCCTAGAGCAGAAAAGAATATAGAAATATATTCACACACACACACACACACACACACACACACACACACACACGCACACACACGCACACACACACACATACACACACAGCTGCACATACACACATGGACATACACACATGCACACACTAACCCACACCTCTACACACACACGTGCGCACACATACACGCATACATAGATATAGACATAGACACCCTGTCACATGTATAAGCACATACACAGAATCACAGGAAGTAAAGTAATGTGTGTGCACATGCGCGCGCGTGTGTGTGTGTGCAGTGTTTAAAATGTATATTATATTGATGCATAGCAAATAATCTATATTGCAGTAGATGTAAATTTGAACATATTTTATACTGATACTCATTTATATAAACCATCGGAAATATATGCAGTGAATGAAAATTGTACACTGTTATGTATGTATTACGCCATAACAGCTTTATACATAGGATTTGTCATGAACATATTTCTACTAAATGTGTATAAAATGCAAGCTACCTTGATTATCTATAAAATATATTGCTTTGGTAAGTGAGCTTTGCTTAGAAGCTAATCTGGCAATATAGAATATTTTGAAATAACTTTATATCAAATATGTGGAATACATGTTATTTTGAGATGCCTTAATTTCAATTTCCGTTAGGAAATCACTGGAATTTGAAAAGTTCTGACTGAGCTCCCGTGAAAATTCCTTTTAAACTATTGACAACAGTCAAGGCATGTGTGTTTATCACTAGATGCCTGTTTTACTCCACATACAAAACATTACATAGGAACTTGAAACAAATGTCCACACCTCAGAGAACATATCGTAAAATGGCATGTGAAGTTGTTTGTAACAAATACTGAACAAAAATTATTCGCTACTTTAAGATATTTTCACAAAATAGAATTCTCTGGAAACAGTTATCATTCGATATGTAAGCACAACTTTCACTCGTTTCTCTTGGCTCCTAACCTATAACATTCTATGAAAGAAAGAAGGAGGTGGGAAAAACACATTCCACGAATTTCCTTTGGTCCGTAGTTATTTCAGTCTTTAATGAAATATTTCACATCATAAAATGCTTAAGTAAAATATTACGAGTTATGTCGTGCTGATAGTTTCTAATAAGAATGAAATAGTGCTATACATGATTACAAATGATGAGGAATTTTTAAGAACTTTGCGTTAAATTAAAAAAAAATACGTGAATGTTATACATAGTTTTCCTTATTATTTCTCAATTTCCATTTCAAATTCCACTATTGTGACGAAATGATTGTCTCTCTTGTAATAGCTACGACGTTAAAGTACCTCGTGTATGTAATATCGATGCATTTATTTCATTGATTCTTTAGAAATGCTGCAGTTTTTTACTGCACGGGTATACTAGTGTATATAGGTTAGCTTTAATATTTGTGAACCAATTTATATGGAAATATATACATGCACATGCTTTTATTCTCTGTTGTTTTCGTTCTCTCTCTCTCTCTCTCTCTCTCTCTCTCTCTCTTTCTCTCTCCCACTCTCTCCTTCACACATACATCCACACAATAACTCACAAATTCTCTTTAGACATATATTCACACACCCAGACCCCCTCACAAGAACTCACCATCCGCTCTTACTCATTCTTTCTCTTTCTCTCTTTCTCTCTTTCTCTCTCTCTCCTTCCCTCTCTCTCTCTCTCTCTCTCTCTCACACACACACACACACACACACACACACACACACACACACTCACACAGATACGCGGTCACATTCTACCCATGCACAAATGTGCATACACATTCACACACACAGAAACGTGATCACAGCCTATTATACGCTAACACACGTATACGCACACGCACAAGCACACACATTCACACATACTGCGATCTAGCCACAGCCGACACACACACACACTCACACAGAAACGTGGGCACAGCTTACACATGTACACACAAGCACAATCATACAGAGACAAGACGCACATGCACACCAACACACACACACACACACACACACACACACACACACACACACATTCACAGCATTGTATGCGTGTATGTGCATGAGTGTATGTGTGAGTGTTTATGGGTCAATGTGTGCCTATGATTGTGTGTATGTATGTGTATGTGGCTATATAAATGTGTGTCTACATGACTATATGTATCTGTGCTCTAACTGCGTGTTTGTCTCTGCCTTTGACTCTGTACGCGCTTCTACATGTGACAGGGTGCCCTGTGTCTATGGCTATGTATGTGTATATGTGTGTGCACGCGCGTGTGTGTGTAGAGGGCGTGTGTTAGTGTGTGCATGTGTGTGTATGTGCATAATGTGTATGTGCATGTGTGTGTGTGTATGTGTGTGTGTGTGTGTGTGCTTATATGACTGTGTGCAGTGTCAGGGGCTCACTACACAGGCAAGCTATGACTAATGCTGTGAACAGAACTTCGCCAAACTATTGTTATTTTAAACTATTAACACGCATGTCAGAAATCCTTTGGTTTTAAGGTAAATAAACAAAAAAAAATAATAATAATAAATATATAATAAAGAAATAAATACATATATAAAGAATTCCACATTTCTCAGGGACAGGGCCCAAGGGATCAGTTGTGTAAGATTGACGGAGGGGTTGCGATACGGAGTTTTAAAACTGTATGTCTGTATCTTACATACAATGATGCTCTTGTTGAACAACGCGCGTACATGATGTTTCGCACAAAACTGTAAAGGGACACCGAGCTACTCTCGTTACGCAACGATTTCATAGGCTTCCTTCACCACTGTCAACAGCACCTCTGCCAACACCACCAGCACCACCACCGCCACCACCACCACCACCACCACCACTATCACACCCACATTACCCATCACTATCAACCCCTATCACTACCCTCACTACCATCACCACCATCACTATTACCAAAACCATCCCCCATCCCTACTATTACTACTACTACTACTACTACTACTGCTACTACTACTACCATCACCACCGCCACCACTAACACCACTACCAGCACTACACCCACTAGTACGATTGCTACTATCACCACCACCACCACCACCACACATACCACCCGCACCAGCACCACCATCACACCTACCGCAACACCTAACATTATCACTACTAGTACCACTAACACCTGTACCACACATACCACCACCACCACCACCACTTTGAATACCATTATGTCTAACAGCACCATTCCCACTAGCACAATTCCAAAGGCTACAACCACCACCACCACCGCCGCCGCCATCACTATCACTACAATGTCTACTATATCATGATCTCCAGACTACCACCATAACAATCAATATACAACTACCACAACTGCAACCATTAAGTCTGTCCTGAGCCCAAGAACTCAAAATGCCCCAGTTTAACCCGATTTCCATGGCGTATGAGTGACTGAGATTACAGACCCTCTCTCTTGAATGGGACGCCAGTCCTTCACAGGGTCAACTTCCCAGTTGTTATTGGAACACATTTACAGCTGAGTGGACTTGAGTAATGTGAAATGAAGTGCTATGCTCAAAAACACATCACACCGCCCGGTCTTGGAATCGAAACCTCTATGTTACGATCGTGAATTCCACATCCTAACCACTAGTACACGCGCCTTCACTGCAACCATTACAACATTTCAGCTACTACCACTGCTATAAACATTGCATCACTGCAACCACTGTAGTACTACAGTTCAAACATTACACCATCATAACCCCAGTAGCCCGACAACCATTATAATCATTAAAGCACCACAACGAATAAAACCATTACGTTTCAGGTCTTGTGCCTATAATAGAAAGGATTATTACTATTTTTGAGTGACAGAGTAGTGCATGCCATCAAAGTGACACCGGGGTAAAATATACGAAGTCCAGTATACCCACCATGACTACCCGTATGATAAGCCCACCGACTTTCCCGGGTTAAGTTTTGCTCCCATCAACTTTTCATATTACTTCAATGATGTGCCGACCACCTCGATTTCTATGGTGTCCAACACCATCACGGCGATGCCGTCCGCATGTACCGACACAGCCCTTCTGTGTCCTGGTTTGAGCGGTATGCCCTGCAGCAGTTCCAGCTTCCGCAATAAAGGCTCGAGTCAATGCGTACAGAAGGGAAGAGAGAGGGTACTCTTGACGGACCGATCGGGAGATCTGAAACGGTTCCGAGAGGTGGCTATTAACTTTGACCACCTAGAATATGACGCTGTGCATTGCAGCGATCTAAACTCTGAAGACGGGGCTGAAGCCAGCCGTTTTGAGGGCAGCCTCTAGATATCGACCCTATCGAATGCTTTCGATTGAGCTAAATTGATCAGCGCCCCACCGAAGCCAGCTTTACACCCTACCCATTCCATAATGCATCGCATGAGGTGGAGGTTGTCATGTATGGACTTAGTCGATAATGCGCCAGTTTGCTCCTCCCCAATCAAATCCTCGACGACAAGCGCCAACCTCTTTGCTAATACCTTAGCCAAGATCTTAAACTCTGTGTTAAGCAGAGTTATGGGCCAGAAGTTATCTAATCTGTCCCTCTTGTCTTCGTCTTTCCTTATCAGTGTCACTACACCCCGGCTCACAGAACTGGGAATACTCCCGTTCTGTTGCCAGTTGCAGAAGAGCGCTTCGAGGAGATCGGAGAAGAAGTCTGGCATATTTACATAAAGTTCATAGGGCAGACCAGCTAAACCGGTTGACTTGTGCCTCGTGCAGCCGACAAGGGCATCCTGAATATCAGTTTCTTATACAAGTGGTAGGCGGTCAAAGATATCGGAGTGATTTGACCCAACCTAGTTGGTGGTTTCTCACATATTTTGCGTGTCTCAATATATTGTATAACGTTTTTTTCTCTCCCCCACTTTTTTTTTATATAACTTTATTTAGTTTGCATATATTTCATAAAAACAATGTATGCATTTTAATTGTATGACTGCATAGACTTAGTGGCAGGATAAATAATAAATAAACAAGATATAAATTGTTATTGTTATTCAAAAGCTATTACATGCTCGTTTAATTAACCAGGTTGTTATCCTGAGATATGGTGACAACAGATCTCGTATCTCGAGAATCTTTCTTAGGATTCTTGCAGAATACAAGCTGACTCTTTTCTGCAGGTTGACAGAACATGTCTTAATTCTAATATCCTTTATCTCAGCTTCTTGGGTATCGGTTTGAATGCTGAGTGCACCAGTTATGGCGGGGAATAATTGTCATCGTTGTCTTCCACAATCGTTTCATCTCTCTGGTCATGATATTTCACAATTTTCTCAATTTCTTTGATATCTACTCTACTGGCATCTCCTTGTTTCAATAACTTGGTCAATAGCATAGAAAATCTCATAAAACGACGGTATGTGAAAACAAAAACTCAGTATTGGTAGTTGCGGCGGCATTCACACGAGCTGGGTTGAGCCGGCTCCAACCAACGGGTTCACAACATCCTTCGCGAATACCGGCCATATCCGAGGGTCAGCTGCAGTCAGGCTGTTTGCAGCCCCAAAACAAATACCTTGCTGCGGTCGCCATTGCTGCAGTCAGAGCTGAATCCCCCTTGATCATAAGTCTGCTACAATCAGGGCTGACCTAGGACTAAACAACAAGTTTACTCTCACAGAACTACTGTTTTTTTTTTGTTTTTTATTGTCTACGTCTTCAATCACTACTACAATGGCGATCGTTTCTCATCCTTCGAGCTAGCTATATGCTTATTCATTCAACCCACACGTCGTTCTTCTTCCTCTCACATCTTTTGTATCTTGTCTTTTATATTTCTTTACAAAATTCTTTTCCCCCATGTAATACTTCCCATCTGTAATACTTCCCATCTGTAATACTTACCATCTATGAAATTACAGGAACTGTGAAATAACCTCACAAACAATTCCAAAACCCAACGCAAACTATTATTAACTCACGAACTAATAAATAGAGCCTCTACATAGTTACTCGACCTGCTAGAAATATCAGTCAAATCTCCCTCAAATCCCAACCTATGACTGAATAATGTATAGTGTAGCCCTGCATACACAGAGCCTTAAAAGAAGAGGGAATGGTCTTGGTCTAGATGCCTTTGACCACAGGTCTGCTTATTTACATTTGTGTTCAAAATACCCCACCGTAGAAGACTTTGCCTTTTCTTTAGTGGGTGGGGTTCTACGACCACGAAAATAAATATCAATTTTGTAGTGATGTTCGCGTAAGCTGCCTCCCGCTCTCTCTCTCTCTCTCTCTCTCTCTCTCTCTCTCTCTCTCTCTCTCTCTCTCTCTCTCTCTCTCTCTCTCTCTCAAATATTGGGACCTTGTGCTCAGAGCGTCAAAAAGGCGTGGTCCGTCAAAGGTGACATATTTGAGGAGTTTATATGTGTACATTGTATTGTGATATTTATGAGAATGGTGGCAAACTCAACCACTACGCCGGGTGGTACAAACTTTAACTACGTCACTGTCTCGTATCAATGTAAGGAAACATTATTTACAGCTCAGTAAATAATGTTTTCTTATATTGACATATAGAACTTCCATATTTACTGTAATCTATCTGCTACTTTACATAGGCATTGATGCGCATATCCATATTGTTGATGGGGAAGTTTGCCAGCATCCACGCCTCGCAACTATCTGTTGGTCGATTTCCAGTCGGAAATTTCCCTGTAGAAAAACCAGCGTAAACCATCTGTATGTTCAATCCGTCTCCATGACTCAGTGGCTTGCAACATTCGATCCATCATCAAAATGTAGCAGTTTCAGGAAGTATATGCCATTTTTTGAAGTGTGAGTTTTTTTCTTTGATGTGTTTGGAGAAAGAAGGTGAGTTGCCATTATTTAGTAAAACCCTTTGGAATCGCGTGGCGCCGACGGCTTCACTGACTGTATTGATGCATCTGTTATATATCTGGGATAGTTTAAGTTACACTACACTAATGTGTTTGTGTGTGTGTGCGGGCGAGTGTGCATATGTACGACGACTTAGAAATTTTTGGCTTGATACCCAGATGCTCATCTCGCCAATCAAGATGTGCTGGACTCTAATCCGTGGCGAAGGCAGTTGATCCAGGAGATGGAAAACTCTAATAGAAAAACCTGAAGTATATTGTTCAAGAAGTTTGTGGCAAAGATTTGCGCTGACCTTCTGCTATCAGCATTTCCCAAAAAGTGTGGCTGGTGCTGCACGAGCAAAAACTTCTGAAAAACAAATCATCTATGTGATTAATTTAACGACTATAATATTGGTTTCAAATTTCGGCACAAAGCTAGCAATTATGGGGGCGGGGGCTAAGTCGATTAAATCGACCCTTGTGCTCAACTGGTACTTGTTTTATCGATATCGAAAGGATAAAAGGCAAAGTCGACCCCGGTGACATTTGAACCCAGAACGTAAAGACGGACGAAATGTCGCTAAGCATGCCCGGCATGCTAAAGATTCCGCCAAACTCGCCGCCTTATTTAATGGCTATCATAATGGCTGTTAGACCCTCATAGGTCGATGTCAGCAGGAGAATCCACCATCTATCTATCTATCTATCTATCTATCTATCTATACATGCATACATACATACATACATACATACATACATATATCTGTCACCTTTTACTTCTTTCAGTCATGAAACTGCGACCATACTGGGGCAACACCTTGAAGAATTTTAGTCGAACGGATCGACCCCAGTACTTATTTTTTTAAAGCCTGGTATTTATTCTCTCGGTCTCTTTTCTATGCATATATATAAACCTTGAAACCTAAACAGCAATCTGTTGAATATCTGTGAATGTGTAAAACTGAAAATTCAGTACAGACGCACCCTCGCAGGTTCTTATGTACTCACAGTTTGACCTTGGTGCTAAAGAGGTTCGCTTGCTAGAAGTACCGGCTAAATTTCCTGCAAATCACAGCCTACATTGAAGCAGATGGAACGGTCACGGCTGAAACACACAGTAAGGTCTGACCTGAGGCTACAGAAAATATCACAACAACAACAATTTCTACGCACAACCCACATTTGTTTATACTTATATGATCGCACGTTTAATCACTTAACGACACACAAGAATATATATATATATATATATATATATATATATATATATATATATATATATATATATATATATATATATATATATATATATATATATATATGTATATATATATATATATATATATATATATATATATATATATATTTATATATATATATCAGCTTATATACCCTCGTTCACATTCTGCATATCATCCACACCTACTTGAGCATTCGTATATACATGTAAAGACAAACATACATACAGTTTACTCACACACCCGCCAACTCACTAACTCACAAACATAAACACACAAACTTATATATATATATATATATATATATATATATATATATATATATATATATATATATATATATATATATATATATATATATATATATATATATATATATATATGTATATATATATATATATATATATATATATATATATATATATATATATATATATATATATATATATACACGCATAGCACACATTCAAACGTTTGTTTATTTACACATTTACACATATATATGCACATATACACTCACGCACACATTTTCAAGTCGACACATATGCGCATATATGCAAAGACAAGAACACATACACAGACACAAACATATACACAAAGAAACATCAACAAAAGACATACAATACAGAAAGACCACACGGTGGAAGGTACACACACACACTCACACATGTACACACACACACACAGATACGTGTATGTATATATATATATATATATATATATATATATATATATATATATATATATATATATATATATACATACACACACACACACACACACATATATACACACGCACGCAAATACGCAGGGTACATACACATATATAAACATACAAACACTTACAAAAAGACAAACAAATGCACAAGCACACACACACACACACACGCACAGATACATACACACACACAACACACGCAAACACAAACAAATACACACACACACACACACACATCTCGTCGGTTGACTTTATCGTCGTAAATCTTATGTTATAAGAATGTTTTCAACACTTAGTTGTTAACGCGACTCTGTTGAAATGAAAGAAGTAATTTCAGTATTGGGAATCTCTACGAAAAACTATATCATCCCATGGGTTATGGTGATAACACATATTCGTGTGTGGTTCTTTCTAATTACGTCACACAGCCACCCACTTCCGTTTCCGGTGCTTTACAAATGCAACTGAATGCATTTATACATTTCCGTCCTTTCTTTGTCCTGCCTTTGTCGTTTTTTTTTTTTTTTTCAATAAGTTATTCAGAGGCGTGGGGGGGGGGGAGTGCTGTAAAGAAGCTCGCTTTGCGACCATTTGAGTTCGAGTTCAGTCCCATTGTGAGACACCTTGGGGTTAGTGTCTTCTAGTATAGTCCTAATCCGACCAATGCCTTCTGAGTGAATTTGGTGGACCGAAACTGTGCGGAACCCATTCACATATATATATATTTATATACCTTTGTGTATGTGAGTTTTTGTGTTTGTGCTGCCATTCCAACGCTTGACAATCGGTATTGTTTGCGTAGCGGTTCGGCAAAAGCAAACGATTGAATAAGTACCAGTCTTTAAGAAATAAGAACTGTGGTTGATTTGTTCGAGGAATACCTTTCAAGGTGGTGCTCCAACATGGCCACTGTCCAATAACTAAATCAAGACATAAAAAATAAAACAGGAGAATGGAATCCATCTCCCCATCCAATTTTTGAAAGAAATGTGGCAGATATTATTGATGCCTGGCCTGAAAAGCTGCAAGTTCATATCTGTAGGGAAAAAACTGAGAAGACAAGGCGACGAGGGATGCATTCGTTTCTGCCGCATAAGGTACACATGCAAATGAATTCATTTAAGCTAAGGAGCTACGTCTCCTATGAGATCACTCGATCTCAACCAAATTTTATTCAAATCATATCTTTTTCCAGTTGAGAAGTTCGAGTGACTCAGCTTCATTGTTGTCCAAAGAGAGAACTGCAGCCATGAAATCTGATTAAGAAAAGAGGATCAGCTCTGTGGTAATTCTGAACATTTTGGAGAGATTGGGCCCTCAGCAAAAGTATCAAACTGAAGCTTCTTAAAGATTTACTCTGGCCAGTAGCCATTATAAGGGAAAAGAAAGGTTATGCAGCTGAGGGTGTTTGAGATGATGTGCTACAGGAGAGTGTTGCAGATCCACTGGATGACCCCCGTAAGACGAACAATTCAGTCCTTGAGGAGACAGAAGTTGAACGAATGTGTGTTGATAGTCAGACAGCAAAACTACAATATTTTGCCGACGTTTTTCGGGTCCAGAAACTCTATTCCTGCCTCCTTTAAAGTTGAGACCCTGGAAAACCTCGCAGGCGACGAAGATGAAGATGAAACAATGAAATCAAGGATTAGACAGGAAGAACTTCGGTGGAACACTAGAAAATACTGTGACGAGGAACTGTAGCAGCATCCACCATTCTTTCGTTCGTTCGTTCGTTCGTTCGTTCGTTCGTTCGTTCGTTCGTTCGTTCGTTCCTTTCTTCCTTCCTTCCTTACTGCGCCGGACAAAATACTAAGTGGCATTTCTTCCGTCTTTTTACGTTCAAATGCTGTCGAGGTCGACTTTACCTTTCATCCTTTTCGGAGTCGACAAAATAAATACCAGTTGAATACTGGGGTCGACGTAATCGTCTTACCTCTTCGTCTAAAAATACTGGCCTGCTGCCAAAATTTGAAATTATTAGGGAGGTGAGCTGGCAGAATCGGTAGAGCGTCAGAATTGTTCCGACTTTTAAAACGAAGCGGTGAGCTGGTAGAGTCGTTAAAGCGTCGGACAAAAATACCTAGCGTAGTTCTTTCGACTCATTATGTTTTAAATTCGAATTCTGCCGGGGTTAACTTTGCCTATCATACTTTTGTAGTCGATACAATAAGGTTGGCGTTCTGGCCTTGATTATGCTGGTACTTGTAAGTACCATTGTAAATACTGGTACATAGATAAATACTACCCTCAAAATTTCTGGCTCCGTCCTAAAATTACAAAGAAATTATTATTATTATTATTTCCATTTTCGTTTGTGAAATTTATTTTCACAAAAATAATGAAAACGAAACTCGAATTGAAATTATCTTTGTTAATCCAGATCAACGCTTCAAAGGATGGTAAAATAGGGAAATGTATAAATAATAGTTGCTAACTGTTACTGTTGTTTGGGATATCACTACACTGCTGTTTTACACCACACACTAATGTTTCCGCTGTTTACATTAAATGCACTCCTCCCCACAGAGACTGCTTTTAAAAAAAAATCATAGTGTGAGATTTAATGAAGCTCGGCTTTTGTTGCCTTTGCCTATATGTTTTGTGGGGTGATATTTTTGGAGTTGGATGATAGAGATCTGATTCCGTCTCTCCCTTGTCTTTTTGTCGTTGTTGGGTCGAGTTTCGAGCAAATACTGAATCAACACTATTAATATCGCTTACAACGGCAGTAACAGCGATGGTACCTGTGCCCAGCCGATTGAATCGCTTGAACATATAACAACCGACTAACTCTCGCCTAAACCACGTCTAACCGTCTTTAAAAATGAGTTATTTGAAAAAAAGAAAAAAAAAAAAAAGGTGGGATATAATCATGGACGGAAAGCCAACGGATGAATAAGAAAAAAAATGTGATTGGTGCAGGAGTGGCTGTGTGGTAAGAAGGTTGCTTCCAGACCACATGGTTCTGTACCACTGCATGGCACCTTGAACAAGAGACTTCTATGTTAGTCTCGGGCCGACCTAAGCCTTGTGAATGGATTTGGTAGACGGAAACTGAAAGAAATACGTTTTGTATATATATATATATATATATATATATATATATACACACGTACACAGGGTGCGTAAAGTATTTGTGGACATACCTTTTTTGGGTCATTGCTGCATTTTTGTTAACTCTGTATAATCTTTGTTTCAGAAAATAATAATGGCAGACCCTCAGATTAACTCAAGAAATGAAGAGGCATGCTGTTATCGTGGTTATAAAGGCTGAGTATAGCGATTTAGAAATATTTCGATTTTTAAAAGTTGCCAGATTTTTCATCTACAAAGTTTGTAAGGAGCTAGAGACAGAAGATGGAAACGTATCACCAGTATCAAAGCATAAAAATCATTCCAAATTCTCTGAAATCATCAGAACACCTGAATTTATCCAGCAAGTTCAACAGACCATTGATTACAATCCCAGAAAGTTCATGAAGTCAATTGCAAAAGATCTCCATCTGTCAGAAGGAACAGTTAGAAATGTTATCCACGAAGACATCAGTTGTAAGTCTTACACGATGAGGAAAGGTTAATTGTCTGAAAAAGCAAAAGAAAATCACTACATCAGATCTAAAAGGTTTTTAAACAAACTGAAAAATCCAGCAGAAAAAGATTTGATTTGGTTTTTCTCAAACGAGGAAAACTTCGATCAAGATCAAAAAGTTAACAGAAGAAATGACAGATGGTTATGTGCAGACCCTTCTGAAGTTCCAAGTGTTATGCAAACAAAATTTCCTGAAACCGTCATGGTTTTAGGGGTTGTCAGCAATGAGGAACATGTGATACCCACTTACTTCTTTCCACAAGGCCTTAGAGTTAACTCTGCCACCTATAGTGAGGTCCTGCAAATAATTGTTAAGCCCTGGATTGACAGTGTATGCAATGGAAAGCCATATGTGCTTCAGTAAGATTCTGTACTATCACAGATGGATCTAGTAACACAGAAATGGATGGCTGAAAATTTTCATTATCACATAACCCCTAACATTTTGCCTTCTAATCCCCATATCTCAATCCACTGGACTATTACATGTGGAGCGTTGTTAGAGAGAGGTCAATGAACACGCCCATAACACCAAAGATTCTTTGAAAGCTGCCATAGTCAGAGCAATGTACAAAATCAACCAAGACTACTTGATTCGAGCATGTAGAGGATTTGGATCTCATTTAGAATCAGATGTTGAAGCTGAAGGTGGCTTTATTAAATAACGTTATAGAAAAGAAGGTTTATTTTTATTCTCATGGCATTTTTTTGATAAATAAAGTTATTATCCATTATTATATATGTTTTTTTTATAAACATAAATCTGTCCTCAAATATCTTACGCATCCGGTATATATGTATATTTATCTAAGTGTGTGTGTCTTTGTGTCTGTGTTTGTCCCCCCCATCACCGCTTGACAACCAGTGTTGGTGTGTTTACGTCCCTGTAAATTGCCGGTTCGGCAAAAGAGACCGACAGAATAAGTACTAGGCTTAAAATATAAGTCCTGGGGTCGATTTATTCGACTAAAAATTCAAGGCGGTGCCCCAGCATGGCCGCAGTCAAATGACTGAAACAAGTAAAAGATAAAAGATAAAAGAACAAAATGCAGATGAACGCAAGCGTTAAATGATTTCAAAACCGTAAATTCCAAGCAAAAGAAACAGTATGAAAGAACTTTTGTAAAGGTCAGAACAGCTTCAATAAAAAAAATGCAGAGCTTCCTACAGCTCCTGCATTCGAGAAAGAGCTGATGCTACACTCATCAACATTCTCAACCACATCCAACTGATGAAGTGATTCTGACTGATTGTTATGAAGTGGTTCACAAACACACTCCAGCCTCTAGTCCACAGACATACTATTAGGTTGAGTAAAACGTAAGCAACGATTTGAACCATGAAGAATTTTTACCGGATTTTTGCAGAGTTTTGAATTTTTTAAAAACACTTCTCTACAATTGTCTGATAATACAGACATAGACATGCCCAAATGCATCAATATATTAACATTGATATCTTTTTCACCGTTGTTACAATCATCTGAAATGGAACTGTCAAAGCGCGATATTCAAGCAATTTCGTTATTCAACTTCAAAAAAAGACGTAAAGCAGCTGAAACTGCTCGCGATATGAACGAAACGTTTGGTGAGGAAATAAGCAGTGAGTGGTCAGCTGGAAAATGGTTTAAAGGATTTCGCAGTGGAAATCTGAGCCTTGAAGGTCGTGAGCGTAGTTGACGCCCATCTGTCATCGATGACGGTCAATTAAAGACCGTCATTGAAAAAGATCCATGTAAAACCACCCGAGAACTAGCAAAAGTTAGCCAGAAAACTGCCTGTAACCACTTGCATGCGATCGGAAAATCAAAAAGCTCGACAAATGGGTACCACACTATTTGAATGAAAATCAGAAAATGCGCAGATATGAAATTTTCTCGTCGCTTCTTCTCCGTAACCAGACCGATCTATTTCTCGGCTGTATGGTAACTTGCGATGTCCAATAATAAAAAAACGTTCTTTGCAGTTGTTGGACCAAAATGAAGCACTGAAAACCTTCCCAAAACCCGCGTTCTTCAAAAAGAAGGTTATGGTGACTGTTTGGTGGTGTACTGCTGGACTCATTCGCTATAACTTCTTAAAACACGGAAAAACCATTACGGCAGAAACATATTACCATGAAATTGCCAAAATGAATGAAAAATTGCTACTTCTCTGTCCAATCATTCTTCATGACAATGCTCGACCACGCGTTTCACTAATGACGCTCCGGAAGTTAAGGGAACTTGGCAACAAAGTTCTTCCCCAACCAGCTTATTCTCCAGACCTTTCTTCTACCGACTACCACTTTCTCAAGCACCTTGATTACTTCCTGTAAGAGGAGGAGTTCAAAAATCAAACCGATGCTGAAAGTGCCTTCAAAGAATTCATCAGCTTCAGAACTTCAGATTTTTATGTTACCGGAATAAACAAACTTGTAACTCGTTGGCAAAAATGTGTTGATTGTAATGGTACTTACTTTGATGAATAAAATTTCTGCATTGTTGAAATATATTGTGATGAATTTCATGTTTCAAAACGTTGCTTACTTTTTACTCTCTCTGTCTTTTCCATCACTTCTGTGGTGGACACTGTTCCTAAGAGCTGACTGGTTTCGTGTCGCATTCACTTAGGTTCCGCCGATTCACTCGTCTCCTCTATTATTACTTATACTGCGCCCACCACCCTATTCCCCCACATTAATCACTACATGCAGTTCCTTCTCCCCAGTATGTAAGTATAAAAATGGCATCTGCAGTCGTGATGCGGTAGTTGAATCATAGCAAAGCAAAATCTTTTTGTCACTGGCAACGTAAATTGCTTGTAAATTCTATTTCCTGGGTGTTGTTTGATGCATCCTTTATCTTCAATCTTCCAGAGTTCTTCTCCAGAGACATCACACTGGTTGTCTTCCACATCCAAACAACTAACAGTATTAACCTGTCCTTGATTTTTGTAACACACAGCTTTGAAACGAAAGAATTATAACACAATCAGATCGCACAGCCTGCTAGAAATAACAGCTGAATCTCCTTCACATAACGCCGACCGAATCTTATCCTATCAGTCTCTTTTGCCGAACCGCTTGATACGGGAACATTAAAAAGAAAATGAATACCAGTTGTCAAAGGAGGTTTTTTATTATTATTATTATTATTTATTATTTTTTTTTGTGAGTGATGGGGTGCAAAGACAAACACCAGCAAACACCATGCATATGACTGCTTCCACACAATTTCCGTCGCCCGAATTTATTCACAGAGCATTGCTCAATCTGGAACTATTGTAGAAGACACTTGCCCAAAATGCCGGGCAGTGGGATTGAACACGAATTCACTTGGTTGCAAAGCGCGCTTCTTAACCACACAGCCATTTTTTTAATAGTTAGCCAAGGCAAGAGAGGTGGTGACCGCGGGCTTTGTAAATCCTCATAATCAGATAAGAATAAGATTTTTGCATCTGAAACACAACTTGAATATTCACAAGTTAAGAATGCCTGCATAAAGTACATGGACATAGAGGGTGTCTCGGAGTTGAGAAAAATATGCTTGTAACAACATGAATTTCGTTTAAGGAACCGAAAGACCAACAGCTGGGGTCTAACTAGGTGATATATTAAATGTAACACCCTAAATGCTGATCTGGTGGCTAAGAACAACTATGGAATCTGTATGCGGTTGCTCGAAATGCTAGAAATAGCAGCCAAATACCTATCAAATCAAAATCTAGCGTCTTTAAAAAATAGATCTATGATATACATGTGTATTTTAACGCATTTATGAACTTGTCTTTACACACAAACATAGCCACAGCCACAGACACACACAAACACACACATATACAACACACACGCATTCATATACAAAAATACTCATACGCATAAATTCACGAACATACATATACACATACGCACACATGCACGGACAAATTCACACACTTGTACGTACGTACGTGTGTGTGTGTGTGTATTCACATACATACACATATACACATTATTTGCACATATATACACATATTATACGTGGATATACACATATGTAAATAAATGTTGGGAATACGAATGCTCGTGTGTGATTGTGTTTGAGTTTATAACAGAGACAGAAAGAGAGAAGGAAAGAGAGAGAGAGAGAGAGAGTAAGAGAGAGAGGGGGAGAATAAGAGAGCGAATGAGAAAGGTTGAGAAAAAGAGAGAGAGAGAGAGGGAGAGAGCTTATTTAGGTTTGGTGGCAATGTTCTAGACAAAACACAGGTCATATTACAAAAACGTGGTGGAAGTCTCTGTGCATTGAGCAACTTTTCTTCTCAATGGCACCATATGGAATGTTCTGGTAATCTTGGAGATCTGATTTACTTACAATCACTTTTCCCAGGCGTGGCGGTTGGCTGGTAGTGGTGGTCGCCATGAGGAGGTGTTGGTGGTCGAGTTGGTAGGGTTGACATGATAGTAATGCTAGTGTCTGTAGTGGTGGTGGTGGTGGTGGTGGGTTAATATGACAGTAACGGTAGTATCTGGTGATGGTGGTAGTGGTGATGTTTGGTGGTAGTGGTGATGTTTGGTGGTAGTGGTGATGTTTGGTGGTGGTGGTGGTGGTGGTGGTGGCGGTGGTGGTGGCGGTGGTAGTGGTGGTAGCGGTGGTAGTGGGTATTGATATGATAGTAATGGTGATGTTTGGTTGTGATGGCGGTGATAGTGGTAGAGGTAGTGGTAGAGATGGTGGTGGTGGTATTTCGGGGTGGGTTAGGTTGGGTTGGAGGGCGCCTTCAGATTACTACTAACGATATTAGCCTGACTATTGTTTTTTGACCGCTAATCGATGTTGGTGGTCAGTCGATCTCTTGTGGCAGTGCTGATCTTGGTTAAGATCGTGGTGGTGGTGGTGGTGGTGGTGGTGGTGGTGGTGGTGGTGGTGGTAATGCTGATGAGGATGGGCAGTAGAAGGGTAGTGTTGGCAGCTGCAGGTAATTGTAGTAGTGGTGGCGATGGTGAGGCGGTAATTTTATACAAACAAGTAGTAGTAGTAGTAGTAGAAGTAGTAGTAGTAGTAGTAGTAGTAGTAGTGGGGGCAGCAGTAGTAGTAGCAGCAGCAGCAGTAGCAGTAGTAGTAGTAGTGATAACAGTGGTGATTGTGTGAGAGTGGTCGTGGTAGTGGTGGTCGTCGTGGTTGTTGTTGTTGTTGTTGTTGTGGTGGTGGTGGTGGTGGTGGTGGTGGTGGTGGTGATCATGGTAGTGGACTGGTGATGGGAACTGCGATTGTGACGTCACATGGTAGCGGTGTAGATTGTGAAATTTGGACGTGGAGTAAAGTCTCTCACCAAATTCCACCAATATCTGATCTCTGAATCTTTGACTATCTTTAATACCAAGAATGTACACCAACATCCACGAATGATATGAAGTTATTCGTATCACCGTTATCAGATGTTGACGTCCAATACCACTTCTCACTAGCACCACTTACCACCTACTGACACCACAACCACTACCAGAACTACTACCAACACCACTATCAACAACACTACTCCAACCAACACTACTATCAATAGCAACAACGCTACAGATGTGTTATCAACACCGCTTCTCACTACTGCCAATTATTGGTGTTGTTGGCACTCCGTCGCTTACAACGTCGAGGGTTCCAGTTGATCCGATCAACGGAACAGCTTGCTCGTGAAATTAACGTACAGGTGGCTGAGCACTCCACAGACACGTGTACCCTTAACGTAGTTCTCGGGGATATTCAGCGTGACACAGTGTGACAAGGCTGACCCTTTAAATTACAGGCACAACAGAAACAGGAAGTAAGAGTGAGAGAAAGTTGTGGTGGAAGAGTACAGCAGGGTTCGTCACCATCCCCTGTCGGAGCCTCGTGGAGCTTTAGGTGTTTTCGCTCAAAAAACACTCACAACGCCCGGTCTGGGAGTCGAAACCGCGATCCTACGACCGTGAGTCCGCTGCCCTAACCACTGGGCCATTGCGCCTCCACAACTACTGCCAATAACACTATCAATACCAAACTCACTGCCAGTATTTGTCTATTATCAATATAATTTAATACAACGTGGCAAGTGGCAGAAACGTTAGCAAGCCGGGCGAAATGCTTAGCGGTATTTCATCTGTCTTTATTTTCTGAGTTCAAATTCCGCCGAGGTCGACTTTGCCTTTCATCCTTTCAGGGTCGATAAATTAAGTACCAGTTGTGTACTGAGATCGAGTTAATCGACTGGCCCCTCCTCCAAAATTTCGGGCCTTGTACCTAGAGTAGAAAAGAATATTTGTCTATTATCAAATATAATTTATTGATATAAGATGGCAAGCTGGCAGAAACGTTAGCACACCGGAAAAAAATACTTAAAGGCATTTCGTCTGTCTTTATGTTCTGAGTTCAAATTCCACCAAAAGGTCCACTTTGCTTCATCCTTTCGGTGTTGATAAAATAACTACCTGTCAAGCTCTGGGGGTCGATATTGCTGGCGTTGTGCTAAAATTTGAAACCAATATATTTATATGAGAGCACAATGATGTAGCAGAATCGCTGTGATTAACTTGAGTTTTCATCTTTACAGGGTCGATAAAATATGCACCAGGTAACTACTGGGATTGATCTAGTGAAGGTGCATGGCTCAGTGGTTAGAGTGATGGGCTCACAATTATGAGGTAGTGAGTTCGATTCCCAGACTGGGCTGTGTGTTGTTTTCTTGAGCAAGATACTTTATTTCACATTGCTCCTGTTCACTCAACTGTAGAAATGAGTTATGACGTCACTGGTACCAAGCTGTATCGGCCTTGCTTTTCCGTTGGATAACATCGGTGGCGTGGAGAAGGGAGGCTGTTATGCATGGCGACTGCAGGTCTTTGCCCGGACTTGTGCATCGGAGGGGAAATTTCTGGTGCAATCCCATGGTCGTTCATGACCGAAGGGTGCCTTTACCCTTTTAATCTAATCTATAAAAATACGCTCCTTAAAAAGTTTTGGCGCTATGTCTATCTTATAAATCAAAATAATTAATTATATAATTAAACTTTTTTATGAACCAGGAGAATAGTCAGTGTGCATATACAATTGTATTGTATAATACTGTGCATGCATATTAGTGCAAACTTTCAAGCAAAATTTCTTCAACACTGAAATTATTACTACATGATGAAGGTTGTGAAACGGCCGTAACCCTAAGGATGACAAGTCGTTAAATATATTCTCATACGTCCTGATTTTTTATGGTTTATGTACTACTCGTTTAGATTTCAGCCACATGGTCACTCTACATTACACTTCATTGTAGAGGATTACTATGTGTAGTGTTAGCCGAGTCCGTTAGAGGAGCTTTCTGCGATAGCCATACGATTCTCTGAATCCATATTTTACATACATGCATGCATACATACAACCATACAACAATACAACTATACAACCATACATACACGCGTGTGTGTGTGTGTGTGTGAAGGCGCGTGGCTTAGTGGTTATGGTGTTGCACTCACGATCGTGAGATTGTGTTTCAATTCTCGGACCTATTGCGCGTCGTGTTCTTGAGCAAAACACTTCACGTTGCTCCAGTTCACTCAGCTGCGACAGACTGGCCTCCCAATCTGGAGGATATGTTGACCTGCTATCTTTGTCAGCGGGGTGGCATCATTTGAAAGCTGAAACGATGCGAATTGCATTGTGACCACCGAAGTATGGCACCAGATGTCTGGTCAATACCCCCCCCCCCAACACACACACACACACACACATACATATTGTATTGAGATCGAAATACGTCAGGATTTGTTACAGAGAAAGCCAAAAAGAAAGAAAGAAAGAAAGAAAGAAAGAAAGAAAAGAAAAAGGAGAATGTAAAATTGCTTTGTGCTTTGCTTTCGTTTTTGATTCCTTCTTGCCGCGTACCGGTTTTCACTTAGGTTTAAATGTACTACGACTAATTTTAAATTTCAGCAAGGAAATAATATAATTGACGCTAACGTGTTTAATGATAATTGCTTTTCTGAGTAACTGCACCCGAAAAGTCCCTCTCCAAGTCTCGTCTCAGACCGGGGCAAAATTGGGCAAGATGTTTATATAGAGGCCCAGTTGTAGCCCATGCATGCAATTCTTCTCTCTTCACGCCACCTATGTTTTCCACAAGAAAGACACAGCTGGTACGGGTTGACATCATCAAAACGCAGAAACACAAAACCGTTGTGAAATATACTATTCGGCACTCTTAAACTTCCACCAGTCCACCGCTTTGGACTGGTCCTTTAATTTAATCGACTCGGAAGAATAAATAGCGAAGCTAACCTCAGCAGGACTCGAACTAAGCGCACAAAGTCGGAACATCTAACGCAAGGGTGTTCTATCCGACGCTCTAGCGACTCTGCCGATTATCCCCCTTATATTTAAATTAGAAAACCATCTGTGGTGTAAAGAAAGTAATCATATAATCACGTAGCTAAACGATAAATTTTGGTCCAAAAAGATAGGGGAAATAACTCAAGGATTTGAATTGATTAAAACTGGAAAATAGTGAGAAGTCTGATATTTGGTAGTCGCCGGGTGAATAACAAACGAATGTCAGTGAAAATGTTAGTGAATATCACTTTTCGTATTGCGTGGGGGACATTCATGCACAATAACAATAACAACAACAAAATCAACTTCGTGTCACAGGATTTCTTATATCAATACTGTTAGGATTTTTTAAAAGGGCTTTGACTGAGTTTGTGTATGTGCTTCTGCTTTCCTGTATGTTGTAGACATAAATACACATATCCGTGTGTGTGTGTATGTATAGATACACAAATATATAAATATGCGTGAATGTGTGTGTGTGTGTATATATATATACATATACAATTATATTCACATACATATATATGTATGTATGTTCGTGTGTGTGTGTGTGTGTGTGTGTGTGTGTGTGTGTGTGTGTGTGTGTGTATGTGTGTGTTGGCTTGTAATAGTGTATATTTGTGCGTTTGTATTTGCAAGTGTGAGAGAGCGGGAAGGGAAAAATATTTGCTTTAAATATCTCTTACAGACTGTCAGATTAAGATAAATGGCACCTTGTTTTTGTTGACGTTGGTTATGATGGTGGCGGCGATGTGGTGGTGGAGGTGGTGATGGTGGTGATGGTAGTGGTGGCGGTGGTGGTGGTGGTGGTGGTGGTGGTACTGCTGATAGTAATGATAGTAGTGATGATGTGTTGTGTAACCCCAGGCCAACCAGGAGCAAGCCTAGTGTCAAAGATGTTTCAGTCATGACCATTCAAGATTTACATTCTTCAACGTGTTCTTTCCTTCCTTTAATAGTGTCATCTGAGAGGACGATTTTACTGCTATTTCTAACAAATCAAACGACAACGTAGCGCCTCTCTGATTCATCGTCATGGCGTTGTTGTTGTTGAGTAATCTCTAAGGTCAGCCATGACTGAATAGTCCTAAAGGATGGTGGAAGTCGGCCGAACGACGACGCGGAACCCAGAGATCCATTTTCTCAGTTATGTTATATTTTTTTCCAGCTTTCTTCCAAGTTCCGACATATAATAATGAATCGCATGGTCGTACGAAATGGACGGTCTGGATATATTGTGCTACCTCCGCTCTCCGATCTATTTCTGTATGTCCATAAATTACGATGGCGATAATAACGGAGGCGAACAAAATAAACTTAAAGCACGACAGTTGTTGCCCCAAACAGCTATCGTCAATAGTGGGCGTTCTATTGCAGTATTTTCTGCCTTTTATGTTGCAGTTATTTTCGTATCTGTGTGTTACTTAACTTTTTCTGAAGAGAGCGGAAGAGATAGTATTGGTAGAATGGTGTGTGGTAGTGCCGTAGAGAGTGGTATATATATATGTTTGGATGTTTAGAAGTTTTGTTGCTTTTTTTCTCTTTATGTAGTGACATGGACTATAAGGGAATGAAGCTTACTGCAGCAACAAACTGTGCTTCTCATATATCCAAGCAGTCTTTTACTTTTAATATCATTTGTCTTGTAATATAGGTGGTCTGTGGGTGTTTTCAAGATGCGCAGTACACAGCTTTATGATGTTTGTAATTTTTGCGGCTTGCAGAGAGATTAGGGTTCCGCGTAAACTTACACTAGATGGATTTAATGTATTGTTTGTGCAGTATTGTTATTTCTGTTGACCTAATGCGGTATTTGTGGTTGCTTAAAATATGTCTGTGTATCGTTTTAGTTTCTTTGCTGTCTTTTATTTCTTACAAATATTGTGAAAGAATTACTTGTGTGTAATTTCAGTGTTTTTTCTTCTCTGTGCTTGCGGTATGGTTATGTTGTTGAGTGTGGTGACTGGTGGTATTTAATGTCTTCTGGCGTTGCTGGTAAGATGAAAGACTAGATTTTATAGGTGCTGCTTAAGCCTGTTGGTGTGGGGCCCAGATTTCTGGGCGATTTATGTGGGATCGGAGTAGTTATGCAGATGTGTTTGAAGAATAGTGAGGAAATGAGTATAACATCATCTGCGTACGAAGCTGTCTGTATATTTTGGAGACGTATTTGGTCGTGTAAATTGTAGGTTGAAGAGAATAGTTTAGGGGACAGAGCCCTGTGGTATTCCATTCAAGAAATTTCAGGTTTTTTCATATTTTGTTCCTATACATCATACAAACTTGTCAACGTGACAGATCGTTTGCGAACCAACGTTTTGTTAAGTTAACGGGGTTTTTTTCTGTTTGATGTGCAGATGTCAGGAAATGAAATCGAAAGCTTTTTGCTGGTGTCGACAGTAGTTAGTGTAGTGCGTGTATGAAAGGTTTTTTGATGTTGAAGACATATTTTCTGTGAAGGTTTATGAGTAGTGTGATCTGAATCCGTGATATGATTTGAAAAGAGTGATGCATAAGTTTATTGACGTCAAGAATTTGCCTTTGTAAAACATTCGAGAACGTGGTGGTGGTGGTGGTGGTGGTGGTATATACACAACAGTATATATACACATACATACATACATACATACACACACACACTTACATATATATATATATATATATATATATATATATATATATATATATATATGTATGTATGTATGTATGTATGTATGTGTGTGTGTGTGTGTGTGTGTGTATTCCTGCGTGTGTGTATCTGTGTTTGTCTCCCACCCCATCATCGATTGACAACCGATGCTGATGTGTTTGTGTCCCCGTAACTTAATGGTTCGGCAAACGATATCGATAGAATAAGTACTAGGCTTACAAAGAATAAGTCCAGGGGTCGATATCTTCGGCTAAAACCCTTTAAGGCTATTCTTCAGCATGGTCGCAGTCAAATGACTGAAACAAGTAAAAGAATAAACGAATATATATGTGTGTGTGTGTGTGTGTGTGTGTGTGTGTGTGTGTGTGTGTGTGTGTGTGTGTGTGTGTGTGTGTGTGTGTGTATAATTTCGATACGAAGCAAATGATTCACGAGAAAATATTTGTGAAGATATCATTGATTCTATTATTATCTAGTGTAGCAATTTTAAAAAAATGATAATAGCAGAATCAATAATATAGGCGAATGCAAGCAACCAAAAGCATTAAATAGCTGAAAGATTAAAATTAATCAAAGGACATAGAAAGTACGCCTGCCTGCTGGAAATAACAGTTAAAACTCTTATTTAAGCCGCAAAAATACACTGATAACTACAAAAATCAACCGTCCGAAGGCAAACGGGCTAAGACAATCTCTCAGCACACATTCAAGTATTTGGACTCACGTGAACCGGTGTCTGGACTGGCATAATAGCCTCACCTTCCTCAGCACGCGTTACCATGATAGAGAACCCCAACCCGTCGCGTTGAAATCTGCGCTGCAAGTGATTCAAATATTTTTTCGTGAATTATTTGCTCCGTATTGAAATTATTTTCACACTGGTGGCTGCGAGGATTCGGCGCAAAACGAATCGGTTGCAGCGCAGACTTCAACGCGACGGGTTGGAGCTCTCCATCATAGTAACGCGTGCTGAGGGAGGTGAGGCTATTATGCCAGTCCAGAAACCGGTCCACGTGAGTCCAAATACTCGAACGTATGTTGAGTGATTGTCTTAGCCCGATTGCTTTCGGACGGTTGATTTCTGTAGTTATTATCAGTGTATTTGGCGATTTAAATAAGAGTTTTGACTGTTATTTCCAGCAGGCAGACGTACTTAGTATGTCCTTTGATTAATTTTAATCTTTCAGCTCTCTCTCTCTCTCTCTCTCTCCCTCTCTCTCTCTCTCTCCCTCTCTCTCTCTCTCTCTCTCTCTCTCTCTCTTTCTCTCTCTCTATCTCTATGTATGTATATATATATATAAACAATATATGAGTATATGCATATATATGTACATGTATGTATATACGTTCATCTACATGTACATATAGATACATAACTGGGTACATGACGTGGCAAAAGAACAAGGACAAAATGGTAAACAAGGTGCAACAAACATGCAAGCCACATAGAAACATCCCCTTCATCAGCTGCCACCATTAAAACTCCGGCGTTTCGAAGAATTAAGGCAGTACACATCGTTAAAATGGTTCTTCCCACGAACACAAATTAAATTGTTTTCGTGGAGGGTAGTGGCGGACGGAAAACAAGACAGGAAAACGAAACGGTGAAATAAACAAACAAAAAGGCTGTACAGCCAGACGTGAAGTGTGTGTATATATATATATATATATATATATATATATATATATATATATATATATATATAATACAAATGATATGTGAGCATATGCCTATATACATACATATATGTACATACCTACATCTACATGTATATATAGATGCATATCCGGATACAGGACGTCAAAAAACGTAGACAAAAAAGGAACGGGAACATAAACAAAGCACAAAAAACGAACTTTTTTTACGGACAACAGAATGGACACAGGAAAACAGGCAAGCCACATATGGAACTTTTCCTTCATCAGCTGCCTCTATTCTAAACTAGGCGCTTCGAAATGTCTATTAATATATGTCGTTATATGGCAAATAGAAGCAAAGAACGGAGGACACAATACTAAGTAAAGTAAATATATTTCAATTTGAGAAATTCATTGTAATATAGCATTCTAAGAACATACTTTTGTGTGGTCTTAATCCATTTTTGTCAAACAACCACACCCTCACAAGAAAACTCGGAGTAATAATTAAATTAATAAGTATATGAACTTAGATAAGTTCTGTCAGTGTAGACGCAGGCTGTGCCTAACTCAATATCGCCCGTTCGCCCATCTGGTATATATATATATATATATATATATATATATATATATATATATATATACATATATATATATATGTATGTATGTATGTAAGTATGTATGTATGTATACATAGGTGTGCGCGTGTGTATATGCGTGTGTATTCTGGGGAGTGACATTCCTACTTAGCGATAATAATTCTTTAGCTACACTACATATCAGCAAACTTGCAGATTATGTTACTTGTGATGCTAAATGTAACAGTAAAAAACATTGTTTTCTACTGACAGCTAATAGTCAACGTTAAGTGGATGACACGTCAAATAATGGATGAAAACACGCAAAGGCACTCACACACACATACACACATGCAGACACACGCATACAAGTACGTGCAAAGACACTCATACACACAAACACAACTATGAATACATAGAACCCAAATCCTAGGCACGTGAAGACTTTGTAGTAAAATAGAATTTATCAAGAAATATGTTGAACATAAGCAATGTAAGTCAAGCAGAATGAGAAATATATATATTTAGGTTTACTTATTGAAATTATTTACCGATACTGTTGTACATAGAGTAAATGTGTTTCTTTGTTGTAACTTAATTAATAATGTTAGTGCTTACTCGTTCCTAGAATTAAGATTGAATGAATATGGTGATATCTAAGGTATGTTTGTTTCCAAACAATACTTACTTTAGTGCTGTTGATACCACCGGATTGAATGGTACTTCTCAGGTGTCGAAACCATCCGTTGGGCAGCTGATGATGGCGGTATGTTGGAATGGCTGCTATTGTATGTGCGGAAAAGTTTTATAACACATCCATTTTCTCTTCTTTTTTTCTCTCCTTGTTTCTTTCTGTGTTCCTTTCTGTGGAAGAGCGTAGGCTCGAAACGTTAAAGACTTTTTCAATTACCGAGCGTTATACTAATACATCTGTTTGTTTTTTACACCACCTGTCTTCGTCTGTTGTTTTTTTGTGAATTCTCCCTATATATATATATATATATATATATATATATATATATATATATATATATATATATATATATATATATATATATATATATATATATATATAGTTGTGGTGGAAGAGTACAGCAGGGTTCGCCACCATCCCCTGCCGGAGCCTCGTGGAGCTTTAGGTATTTTCGCTCAATAAACACTCACAACGCCCAGTCTGGGAATCGAAACCGCGATCCTTTGACCGCGAGTCCGCTGCCCTAACCACTGGTCCATATATATATATATATATATATATATATATATGTATATATATATATGTATATATATATATATATATATATATATATATATATATACATATATGTATATATATATATATAGAGAGAGAGAGAGAGAGAAAGCGAGAGATATATATATATATATACATATATATATGCATATATATATATATATATATATATATATATACACACACACATCCATATATTGTCCTTTCTACTATAGACACAAGGCTTGACATTTTGGAGGAGGTGGGTCTAGTCGATTTCATCGACCTTAGTACTTGTTTGATACTTATTTTATCCATCCCGAAAGATAAAAAGCAAAGACGACCTTGGCATAATTTAAAATCAGAATGTAAAGACTAATGAAATGCCACTGAGCATTTCGTCCTGTGTGCTAACGATTGTACCAGCTCGCCACCATATACATACATGTATAATCTCATCCAGTGTGATTCAGAAATGCAAATATTAATATTAATATAAATAGTACTGCTACACTACATATCTATGGATTTTGTATAGTGTCCTAGAATCATCAGCGAAGGAAAAGTTTTTTATTATACAGGAGCTGTAGTAGTATGTTCGAAGTAGGTAGATTTTTTCTTTTCTTTTCTTTTATTTCTTTCACATTACATTTTAAAATTCTCTCACTCGAAATATATGTGCAATAAATTGGAAACGGGTGTAATCACTCTCATTCTTAAGTATATTGTTGATTCTATACACTAATATAGCTCTATCGATTGTGTCACTCAGCATAGTTGTTTCTTAATATATATATCAATGTATGCTTATACTGTAGGAACATTGACTACAAAAAACATAATGTAGAGCTTATAATATAACCGCCATGCTTGATCGATAATTCCACACGTTTTTTAATTCTCTCTCAGTTTATTTTCTCTTTTTCTTTTCTGTTGAAGAGCGTAGACTCGAAACATAAAAAGACTTTCTCACTTTCCTGAGCGCCAAGCTAATACACCAGCTTGTTGTTCATGCACCTGTCTTCGTCTTTTGTTTTTCTGTAAATTTCAATTATAATCTAATCTAATGCATAACTAAGAATTTACTGGAAAATACACGTGGAAATACAAATATTTACATTATTATGAATTCTAATATTAATATTAGTTTCAAATTTTGGCACCAGGTCAGCGATTTCGGGGAAGAAAGCAAGTCGATTATATCGACACGAGTAATCAACTGGTACTTATTTTATCGACCCTGAAAGGATGAAAGGTAAAGCTGACCTCGCTGATCAATTTTGTACATAGGGTGGCGTTATGGGGAGAGAAATAAACAAACATCACTCTCAACGGGTCGAGGTACACTGAAAAGTTTGACTGCGATTTCAGACGGTCCAGTATGTAGGAGTATGTTGAAAGCGTTAACCGGGTAAAATCCCTGCTGAACCAGATATAACGTCTTAATGGGTAATAGTTGGCACGTGGAACGTAGAAGATTTCAATGCAAGGCCAGAGGCGGGCTTAACTTCAACACGGAAAACACGAGCAACGCCGTGTCCAACAGCTAGTACACACACACACACACACACACACACACACACACACACACACACACATATATATATGGTTTTATTCTTTTACTGGTTTCAGTTATTTGACTACGGCAATGCTGGAACATCGCCTTTAGTCGAACGAAACGAACCCAGGACATA
The DNA here is from genome assembly GCF_046866305.1 of Octopus bimaculoides. Taxonomy (NCBI): domain Eukaryota; kingdom Metazoa; phylum Mollusca; class Cephalopoda; order Octopoda; family Octopodidae; genus Octopus; species Octopus bimaculoides. The sequence continues at coordinate 76,029,018 of NC_142934.1, read as the reverse complement.
TTCTTTGTAAACCTAGTACTTATTCTATCGGTCACATTTGCCGAACCGCTAAGTCACGAGGACGTAAACACACTAACATCGGTTGTCAAATGATGGTAGGGGGACAAACCCACACACAAACATATACATATATATATTTATTTATTTATTTATTTATTTATGTGTTTCAGCCAAGTGGCTGCGGTCATGCTGGTGCATATAGTTGAAATTTATAGAAAAACAAAAAGACGAAGACATGTGTATTAGTTTGACGCTCGGCAAAGTGAAAAAGTTTATATATTTTCTGTCTACCAAATCTACTCAGAAGGCTTTGGTCGGCCTGAGGCTATAGTAGAAGACACTTGACCAAGGTGCCACACAGTGGGACTGAACTCGGAACCATGTGGTTGGGAAGCAAGCTTCTTAACACACAGCCACTCCTGTACCTATAAATTAGAATGCTTACAACACTTAGGTTTCCCAAGCGGTCATCCATCTAAGTACTAACTAGGCTCGATGCTGCTTAACTTCAGTGAACGGACGAGAATCGGTGCTTTCAACGTGATATGGCCGTAAGCCATATATGACTTGGATATGTTTCGACCAAAGATTGTTCCAGGTTATGTCTAACTTAATAGCACCACCTGATAGGATTTGCTAAATCCTTTTTTAATCAAGTTTTGGGCTATCATGCACCATTCGAGTAGGGAGTTCTTGTTGAGTGAGTTGTATCCAGGTATAGGTGACTTATCTGGTATTCCTTGGAGAAATTTGTCCAGATTCCGTTTAAAGGTGATGGGATCATTTTCCTCATTGATCTGTTTTGGGACAATGTTAAATAGGGCAGGGCCTGTTGAGGAAAAGATATTGTGTTGCAGTGTATTTAAGTGTTGAGATCCTGATCCGAGCCTTGGATGCTGAAACTAATGTTGAGGTCGTCTGGACAATGCTGGTGATATATTCCCTACATCGTGCAAATGATCTATAAAATCAGAACTTATCTGCAGCTCTTGGTGGTCCAAATCGGATATGTAATCTATGTGGGTGTCTTTTCAAAACATTGTCTGGTTTAAAAAAAACACATGAGATGCCATGATGGTTCTAAGGTGTGGTCAAACTCTGCGTTGGGAGTAGACAATCACCATATATACATATATATATATATATATATATATATATATATATATATATATATATATATATATATATATATATATATATATATATATATATATATATATATATATATATATATATATATATATATATATATAGAGAGAGAGAGAGAGATAGATAGATAGATATGAAATGGAGAGGAGTATCAAGATTACAACGTGATGAGCTTAAGCAATTGTAGGGATTTCCTCCGCATGAAATCATTGGTTGCCTTGTTAATGCATAAATAAAACTATTCACCAATGTAATGTTGAGCAGTTATTCTCACTGTTCGATACTAGCACACACACAAACACACACACACACACACACACACACACACACACACACACATACACACAAGGCCGAAACTTTAAAGTCACTGTCACCCTTCTTGCAAAAGTATAATAAATATATATTGCATCAAAATTATTTTATTATAACTCAACTTAAAAATGAACATTGAAACACACACGCATACACACACACATGCACACACACACACACACACACACACACACACACACACACACACACACACACACACACACGCATATATGCATGTATGTTTTTAAACATGCATGTGCGCGTGTGCCTATGTATTTATTCTGGCGAGGGTTTAAATATTTTTAGGGAAAACTAAAAACCCGACATTCTTTGAACTAGATTCCATACGATCTTTGTTTCGCATCTGGTCGAACAGACACTCCCTTGTTACTCACGCCACCCGAAATAGAGTGAACCGGAACTGATTAGCCCAGTAGTAATCTATAGCTAACGACGCTGTTGTTCACCAGTTGCGATATAAATTGAAGAAAAAAAGTAAGCAAGTTGTATACAGTCGCTATAATCCACTGTGCATGAAATGTGTGACCTTGTATCTTGAGTTAGAAATACCTATTAACCGTTTCCTCTTCCTGGTCTTTCTTTCTTCTCTCTTTTTCTCTGTTTGATCGTAGTTTCAATCCTATCCGCCGCCCCTCTCGACATCATCATCACCACCACCACCAAATACTTTCACAACCTCTGTTAACTCGCACTCCACATTATATCCACACCACTACCTACACCTATCCACTAATTCCACGCCCCCACCCCACCAGCGTCAGTCCAGACGACTCCACCACCCCATAGCCATCCGTTACGTCGTCGTCTCCACCCGGTTGTATATGTCTCCGTTAATCGTGCTACATGAGAAGTATTGGTGTAGTGTTTTGTAGTTTATCGTTGGTTTGTGTGTGTGTGTGTGTGTGTGTGTGTGGTCGATGGCGGTGGAAGTGACTGCTAGTTGATTACCCTGGGTGGTCTTCACACCACGGGTGGGCTTGAGGAAAGAGATATGGATGCTGTCAAATTTCCTTGCATCCGGTCCTGCTGTACTCTCAGTTTGAACAATTTCCCATTGATGCAGTCACACGTTGTGGAGCAGTATTCACACACACACACATGTTACACACACACACACACACACGTCATACACACCCACATACATACATACAAACACACGTGTGCACACACACATACATACACAAATGCATACACACACACACACACACACAACACACACATGTTACACACACACACACACACATACAAACACAAGTGCGCACATACATACATACATACATACATACATACATACACACACACATATTTGTATGCTATATGCATTCTGCCATTCTGTATCTCCCTACCTACTCAATATACTCTCTCTATTCACTCTCTCTCCCTCCCTCTTATTTTCTCTCACCTTCTCCCCACGTCTCTTCCACTCTCTCACTCTCTCTCTCTCTCTCACTCTCTCTCTCTCTCTCTCTCTCTCTCTCCCTCCCTCTTTCATTCTCTCACAATCGTCTACCACCGTCCACAGTTGATGCTACCACCATTTCAACCAATCAGTCGACCCCCACTCCACCTTCTGCATGACCTGTACCCACCATCGCCACACCACCACTACTACCATCACTTACTCCAGAGTAAACCACCACCACCACCACAACCACCCCCACCCCACCACCACCACCACCACCACCAACACTACTGCTACCACCATTACCACTACCCCACCACCACCACCAGCACCAACATCACCAACATTAACCCAGGGCGTTGGCAGATGTCGCCAACAACAGCACTAGGAAGTGAATAAATCTCACCCTGAGGGTGGGGTGTAATGCACATTCCTGGAATTGGTTTTATTGTTGTTGTTGGGTGTTACTGCTTGTCTTCTTATATTATTTTTATTGTTCTTGTTACTATTGTTGGTTGCTGCTGCTTTTGTTGCTGATTGCTGATGAGATTTTTTGCTGTTATTTGTAATGGTAATGTCGCTGTTGTTTTTGTTGTTGTTGTTGTTGTTGTTGTTGTTGTAATCATGCTTTTGTTGTTATCATTGTGCTGGTCTTGTTTTTGTTGTTAATCCAAGGCAACTCTGTTCGAATCGAGCTTTGATGAAAGGCACTCCAGGCTTGACTATTGGACATCATGTATAGGACAACATCATGCAATACAAGGCTTCCCAAACTGAGATAAATTTCCCCCCAGGGACTAGATAGTTTTTGGCAATCTAATGCTTAAATTTGCTGACACTAGACGGACAAAATGCTTAGCATCATTTCGCTTGTCTTTACGTTCTGAGTTCAAATCCCGCCGGGGTTTACTTTGCCTATCATCCTTTCGCGGTCGATGAAATAAGTACCTGTCAAGCACTAGGGTCGATATAATCGACTATTGCCCTTTGCAAAAGCCTCAGGCCTTGTGCATATAGCAGAAAGGATTGTAATTGTTCTTTTCTTTTTTTCAATTAATATTTTAACCCATTACCTCCCATAATTCTATTAACTGGAATTTTCTTTATGAAACTTTGATTTCTAGCATAAAACAGCCTCAGAAACACGCTGGAATGATCAAAATAACATTTTAAATAGAAATAAGCGAGATATTGGGTGAAAAATTAGCAAACCTCATTTGAATATCAGAGAAATATACCTAGTAGATATAGCAAAAAGGTTAGATATGTCTAAATATTGACAGATAATTACGAAATTTGTAATTTTTAAGTGATCTCATATGAGATCACTGGTAGGTAATGGGTTAAAAACACCTGAAGTTCAAATGAAAATACTTTTTTGTTTTTCGCTCTTTCTGCTACTTTGGATTTAACAATTTACATTGTATACTTCTTACACGCCTTAATTACTGTGTTACTAATAAGTTGCTAATAAAGTAGTCAAATTCAGAAAACTTTGATTCTCGTTTCTGTCCACCATTAGTTCTTTAGTGAAGTAGCATTATTGTTATGAGCTGCTTTTACTATATCGTTATTTGAACTTAAAATAATTGTGTTTAAAAATAAGTAGTCCTTATTATTATTATATTTGTTTTTGTCAGTTGTTATATTACACAAAGTGTTCGGGCTAAATTTAATGATTGCTCTGTCTTTTTTGTTTTGACTTGATGTATTGGTGAACAGTCAATGCCATTGGAAAGCATAAATATTAAAGATGTCGTTGACTGGAAGCCATCTGGATATTGGAAGAGAGTTACCTGTCTTATGACGATTCGCACCGGGTATCAAAATACTGACATCATGACTGCTGTTCAATGAAATGTGAGCATTGTAAAGGCTGTAAGACGTGACATGGACAGCTGCAACGGAGACTACGAAGCCGTAGCCAACAGGAAGGGGCACAAAAGGCGTTCTGATTGTGTCTGCACCCCAGGAGGAGGAGGAGGAGATATCGTTTCTGGCCGATGAGTTTGCATAGACCAAACCTGAATGAACAAACCTTATCATCAAAGTCGTTCCGGCTATGACCATCTCATGTTTTTTTTTTTGGGGGGGGGGGGGGGTTGCCTTTTTACACTACAAAATCATTTTCAATTAGTTTTTTGATGCTCATCACATTAAATATACAAACATTACTGTAACTATTGATTTTCATACATATCGTGTCTCTGAGAAATTTAATGTTAGTGATTCATATATATATTCTAATTTTTGACGGCTACTTGTGTATAATATTTGTCATCACTGTATTAGCAAGAACGATAACAACTATATTTTGCTGACGAGAGCGAATAAAACCGATATATTTCCAGAATTGTCTCCCTTGTCTGTTGAAATAAAATAATATCAAACATTCCTCGCCGCATCTTTAATTCTCTTTTACTTGTTTCAGTCATTGGATTCGGCATGTTGGAACACCGCCTCGAAGGGTTTTAGTCAGACAAATGGGCACCAATACTTAGGTTTTAATTCTGGTACTTATGCTATCGTTCTCTTTTACTGATCCTCTAAATTATGGAGACGTAAACAAACCAACATCGATTGTCAGGTGGTGAGGGGACAAACACAAAGGTACACGCGCATACACACGCACGCGCGCATATACATACATACATGATGGCCGTCCACTCGTGACCGAGGAAGACCATTGCCGACCTTTAGGAAAATTATGCGTTCTAGGATTAACTTATATTTTGCATTTGCGGCTCCGTTGGTGGCTAATGAGCCCTGCTCTTGATAAGCATACACGACTGCAAACATTGCAGACCAAGCTTTCCCCATTCACTATACGAGCCGTGCGCTTTCGCGCAGCTCGCTTAAGTTCTTCATGCTGGATACGTGCTCTCTCAAAAGTGTCGATCCCCTCCTTAACCTGCTTCCTCTATCTGTGGCGATGACAGGCATTGTTCTCCCAGTTAGTGTCCTGCATATCACAGGCCTTTAATGAGGACTTGACACAGTCCTTAAATCGCCGCCTTGGTTTCTGCCGGAGTCTCCTTCCATTCACAAGTTCTCTGTAGAGCATACATATAAAATTTAATGTGCAATCTTTTAAAATAAGAATTACTAATAGTTTCTTGCCATTAAGATATGTGGTTGGGCAAGTTTTATAACTTGTCTCCATGTAATCTTCGGGCTATGAGTATATGGTTAGTTTAATTGGAAAATCAGGATGCTGGTACATGAGAAACAACGAGAAAAAAAAAACGAGAAGAAGGTTGATGCAAAAAAAGTGGAATGAAAAAACAAATGGTGATAAAAAAAAGGTAAAAAAAAAGGAAAATTAGAGTTGCATCCCCTTTGACCGCAAAAGTCATAATTAAACTAGTTGTAGAATAATTCAACAAGAGGAGTCCTAAACCTGCGAGACAATTGCTCAATCCGGTGAGGGCGGTGTTCTCTTGTTCGACAAAAGAAATTTTCCCAATGCATGCATTTGCCGAGAATTTCAGATCTGGAATAAAGTAGTCTGGTGAAATTTTCAGATCTAAAAAGAATGTGTGATCTTTCAGCTACGCGTAAGTTGCATTTCTTAGACAATTTATATATGGCATGAAATACTCCACGATTCTCCACTTGATTGTATGTAATGTGCTGTTGGTCTTCAAACCCCATACGTAGCAAGCCAACTTAGTCGCTCTACTTTTGTCGATTTGGTGGAAATAAGACTGGTGGTTTGCTTAACGCTTTTTTAAAGCCCCTGATACTTTCCCACTTGACCAGACGTCTATGATAAACTCTCACGTCTCTGAGGCAAAAGTTACAGCAACGCTTCAAGATAACTGAAAAGAAAAGTTACATCGGTTTATGCGAATCCAAATCCACTCATAAAGCGTCAATCGGCCCGGGGCTGTCGCGCAGTGGGACTGAACCCAAAACCACGTCTGCGAATCAGGCTCCTTAACCACTCAGCCATTCCTAGGCCTGAATATTTCAAAATTTTTTATGCCCGACTTTTAATGCTTCAACACAAATTTAACTATTTTTCGACAATCAGAAACTGCATTGTTGAAGATAAAACATGATTTAAGGGAAATGCTGTTGCTATTTTCAGCATGTTTTGAGGCATGATGTGTGCGAAATAATTTATTACAGTTTAAAGCAACAACAATAACTAACTCACACAGAATGTAATACAACTACATCAAGAAACAAACGTCACTCTTTCCCTTATCTTCGTACGACAAAACACTCCAACTGCAAAACATTCTCCCTTCCCCTTCCCTATTCCAAGTAGAAATATTAGAACAACTGACATTTGTTTGCTCATTTCCTTCTAAGCAGAGCTTGGTGGGGCAAAATAGGCCGTCTTTTTCTATTTTTTCTATATCTAATTCTTTTATATTCTTTACCAGTATTGTGTTTTTCTTTTTCCATTAACTCTTTTCCTCCTCCTCCTCCTCCTCCTCCTCCTCCTCCTCCTCCTTCTTCTTCTTCTTCTTCTTCTTCTTCTTCTTCTTCTTCTTCTTCTTCTTCTTCTTCTTCTTCTTCTTCTTCTTCAAATTTCACCCATTGCGCCTTCCCAAATTCTTCCACTCCTCCAACTTTCATTCACTATCAACGCACGACCACCGCCAGCACCCTCCGCCATCGCCGCCGCCGCCGCCGCCGCCGCCGCCGCCGCAACAGCCGCCACCACCACCACAACCACAACCATTGTCACCACAAAGGGGCACTGCACGTGAAAGACATGAAAATTAATCCATTGACGAAGAGGAGTTGATGTGAAGAAAGTTGACCGTGGTGTCAGCAGTGAAGAAGCTTCGGATAAAATTTCGCTGATTGGACTCCTTTAATGCGTGGATACAGTGAGGTGGCGGTGGTGTTGACGGGCGTGAAGAAGAAGAAGAAGAAGAAGAAGAAGAAGAAGAAGAAGAAGAAGAAGAAGAAGATATCGCGGTTCTTACGTCATGTTTGCTTCAGATCTCTTTGAGATTTATTATTGTTTTAGTTGTTACTACTGATGTTGCGGATGTTGTTTTTCTGCAATATGTTTGTTTTTTAATGGTTTAATCAGATGAAGGCAGGGCAATATCCATAGCCCTTTTCAAAGTCTCCCCTGAGATGAATGGGAGGAACGGCAGAAGTTATTCCCCAGACCGGAGACCTGGCGATAATTCTTGCGATAGAGTGAAGTTCACTGATAGCAGGCGGTCATGTTAAACAAGGTGCCGTATTAAATCTACTATTCAAGACCAACAAAGGTTTCTCCGGCTGTTTCCCCACACAGTTTCAGCTTACTAAATTTCATTTACACAGCTTTGGTCGACTCGAAGCTATGACAGAAGACAAAGTGCCGTGCAGTGGAATCGAACTCAAAACCGGATGGTTGCTAAGTGAACGTCTTATCCACAGAGTCGTGTCTTCATTTTTAGGTTGGCCTGAACTAGTTCATCTATAGTGAAGGGCTTTCTTGTTTTGATACACTCCGTCATTTTGATTATCTGGGGCAGTGGTTCTCAACCATGTTTTGCCAATGGATCCCCTTTGATTCCGATTTTATTCTACTGGACTTCCATATCCATTCGATGTATAGATAATAAAAACAAAATCCTACTGTATTTTTATGATTAAATATTATTAGAAATTGTATTAAAATTTTTTTAATATTTTGTGTATTATAAAAGTAGAAACAATTCATTTCGCATAGATTTTAACAGCAAAATCTTATATGGTCCCTCAAAGGCCATATGGACCCCTATTAAGAACCACTGATCTCGATCAACAGTTTGTTAGAGTGTATTAGGGAGATTTAGCCACTATTTAGCAGAGATTTAGCATTTCGAGTCACCATATAGAGAGTCCTTTCTTAGCTCGTTAGAGTTATGCTAATTATTGTAGCGTAACTGCTACATGATCTCTTATGATCAAAGATAGTTCCAGTCGTGATGTTCCATTGTTTTTAACCGTATCTACTACTACTACTACTACTACTACTACTACTACTACTACTACTACTACTACTACTACTACTACTACTACTACTACTACTATCACCATCATCATCTAATATGTCCTTCCCTTTTTTTAAAGACGGTAGCGTATCTGCTATTTCTAGCAGTCCAAGCGACTTACGTAAAGGTTCCATTACTGATTCATCTTTTTGTGAATTGCTTTTGTTGTTTAGCTCATATCAGTCCTGTCCAAATAGAGATTGGACTAAAACCTTTCTAACCGTAACACACCATCTTTTTTTGCTTTTCTACTGCATTATTTAATGTTTCCTTCTTTTTTTGAAGCCATTAAGATATGTATGATTTGAGGGATGTTCTGATACCGTATCTAGCAGCTCGAACAATCACTTGGAGGCTTTCTTGTTGGCCCTTTGGAATCAAGATTGTTGTCGAGTGACCGCATCATTAGACTGATTGAGTAGGTAGGTAGGTAGGTAAATAGCATCTCGCTTCTTGAGCTTTTGTATTTCATTATAAATTCAAAACAAAACAACACAACATACGAATCCAAACTATATTTAAAGGAAAGCATAAAGAGAACATAATGTGGCTCAAGCAAATCCAAACATCCAGTTTTCGGTGATGTTAGACTCTTAATGAAAATGTTTAACATTTTTACTAAGCCTCCAGCTTGGGAAAGAGATTTAATCAACGTAATCAAAACGCAATATTTGCCTAATACTGTATTAGAGAGACCACGATGATGAAAAGCAAAGTCGACTTCGCTGAGATTTGAACCTAGAAGGTGGAGGGAGGTAGCTAAAAATATTGCAATTCATTATATTATTGGTCTTAAATATTCCTCATTGGAAAATTTGTAGATTTGTACCACGGTTAGAAATCGCTATTATTTGATCAACAGTGAAGAGACAGTGGCTCTAGCCTTTTCAGGCTTTCCTCAGTTTCTTAAGAAAGGTGGAGCGAGTCGACTTTAAGTTGATGTAGCCATTAATGATGTGTAACAAGAACAAAGACCCCCTTGAAAGCCCAATGACAACAAATTCCCGACTCCATTCATGACCACTCTGATGATTCTATTCACGATATAAATGACGAGCCCATTGACGATTCCACTGATAAAATTATTGCCAGTTCTCTCGACAATTCTACTGTTGACCTTATCGACAACTCCATTGGTGACTTCATAGATAACTTCATTGATGTCCTCATTGACAACTTCCTGAACCTCATTAACAAATTATCAATGACCTCAGTTACAGCTCTATTGTCAACTCTATTGATAATTCCATTGATGACATAGTCAACATCCCTACTGATGATCTTCATTAACAACTCCTTTGACAACCTCATTGGCGACTCGCCTGATATTACAATGACGGCAGTAGTGGCATTACTCGGGCTGGATCCTGTTGTTGCTGTTGCTCTTGCTGTTGTCTGCCACCTTCTCCCTTTTCGTTTCTTTCATTTCGGAGTAGAAGTCTCTCAAATATCTTTTACACATGTAGCAGCTGAGACTTCTTCCCAACTGCACAAGTCTAACTGACATCCTATTTAGAAAACGACTTCAGTATAGCCTTGTGTTCATCGGAGGTTATCAGAACCTAGACGTCCTTTTATACCCTTCCCAGCCATGTGATGATGTTGGTGACGGCGATCAACACATGTTCGTACTGCTAAGTAAAGTTGATGACGATCCAAGTGAGACCCCTGAGCATTGGCACTAAATTGTGGAAAGACAAGTTACTCACTAGCTCTGTCCCCTCGTCTAATGTTTCGGGGACAGGGTATGCATGCGCACCCTCAAAATTGTTTTGGTAGTAATGAAAACTCTTTGAACATCTTGGTTTGGACCTCGATTTGCACCCCAAAGCAAGTCTTGTTCCCGCATTTATGTTTCTTGGTCTTAAGTTACACGTTGCCATATGCCCGTAATCGGTCAGTGGAGTACATATCCTGCCACGTATCAGCTAGGGTTTCCTTTAGCTTCCTTTTCGAAGGCGTTTCGAAGCCCCTCTGAATTTTTCTTTTGAAAAAGAAAAAAAGATAACAAAAAAAAAGAAAAAAACAAGGTGTGTTAACTTCCTTCTCGTTCTTTCTTGGATAAATTCGACGGGTTAAGTTGCATTTTTTTCACATACCTCGACCAGTCCTTCGCTTTTTCTTTGCAAAGGTCGAGCAATTTCTTTTGACTCACAACGTTTCTAAATGATGGATAGTTGTTGTTGCGACTTGTACTGTTTCAGCTCCTTTTTCTTTTTCTTTAAGTTAATGTTTCCGATACTATTCTGCTTTGTTCAAGGGTGTTTATATTTGGAGATCCGTCTCTGCATATGATTAAAAAATAACAATTTCGGGCGTTTTTGTTTACGTTACAAATATCATCAGTGTATTAAGCACTTCTTCCTGTTCTTTCATAAGCGGACGTCTTGCAATGTTCTTAAATATTGCACGCTTTTTTTGTCAAAAATTTATAAACAGTTCTGAATGTCAAAAGATAAATTTTATTGTACCCCAACAAATGAAGACAATCCAAAACGAGAACAAAAGACATTTTTCATAAGATAATCCAGTTATTTCATAAAATGGTCCAACTATAATAACAAAATAATGTTGTTGTTGTTGGCACTCCGTCGCTTACAACGTCGAGGGTTCCAGTTGATCCGATCAACGGAACAACCTGCTCGTGAAATTAACGTGCAGGTGGCTGAGCACTCCACAGACACGTGTACCCTTAACGTAGTTCTCGGGGATATTCAGCGTGACACAGTGTGACAAGGCTGACCCTTTAAATTACAGGTACAACAGAAACAGGAAGTAAGAGTGAGAGAAAGTTGTGGTGAAAGAGTACGGCAGGGTTCACCACCATCCCCTGCCGGAGCCTCGTGAAGCTTTTAGGTGTTTTCGCTCAATAAACACTCACAACACCCGGTCTGGGAATCGAAAGCGCGATCCTATGACCGCCCTAACCACTGGACCATTGCGCCTCCACAACAAAATAATGATAATGATAATAATGATGATGAAACGAGAAAGAAGAAGAAGAACAACAACAATAACCACGACGACGATGATATTTTTATTATTGCTGCCAATGTCCATTCATTGAGACAATAAAGAGGCATACAAAGGGGATACAAAATGCACGGGAGTAAACGCTAACCAAAAAATAAGGGATTGCAACGAGAAAGTTCCCCTCCGAGGCACAAATCTGGCCAAGGTTGTTTATGGAAGACCAGCAGTCGTCCATGCATACCAGCCTCTCCTCTCCACGCCACCGATGTTATCCAAGAGAAAGGCAAAGGCCGATACAGCTTGGCACCTGTGACGTAGCAACTCATTTTTGCCAGCTGAGTGAACTGGAGCAACGTGAAATAAAGTGTCTTGTTCAAGAACACAGCACACAGCCTGGTCAGGGAATCGAACTCACTTCATCGTGATTGTGAGCCCGACGCTCTAACCCCTGAGTCATATGCCTTCCAAAGCTAATAAAGCTATATAAAAATGAAGAGATTAGTAGAGACGTGCTATATATTAAGGTGTATTGAGAGTTTTCTTTTTCTGAAAATGCACAAAATAGTTTAATGTGCGCGCGCGGCTACACACACACACACACACACACACACACACACACACACACACACACACACACACACACACAAGCAAGGTCCAGAAATGGCGTACTCCGAATGAATAAGGTGATGTAATCCGATGGTAGAAAGAATTCCGCGAATTAGGTACTCAAAAGCCAGTTGGAAGGACAGGGCTCCGTGTGAGCGTGCGGTAAATAACGCTGTTGGAGATTTTTCTTTTCTCTACTTCTTTCTTTTCTTTTGGACTTTCCTATGTCTCCTGTTTCTGAAGAAGAGCTTTGCTCGAAACGTAAAATAACCACTCTTTCTTTCTTTCCTTCTTTCTTTCTTTCTTTCTTTCTTTCTTTCTTTCTTTCTTTCTTTCTTTCTTTCTTTCTTTCTTTCTTTCTTTCTCTGAGCGTCTTATTAATACTTTGCATGTATCACGTCCTCGCGTATATATATATATATATATATATATATATATATATATATATATATATATATATATATATATATATATATATATATTTATTTATTTATTTATTTATGTGTTTCAGCCAAGTGGCTGCGGTCATGCTGGTTATGTTATATATATATATAACATAAATAAATGCGCCCTTTTAAAGCCTAGCCAGGCACATGGGCCCGGTTTCCCAGTTTCAATGGCGTATGTGTTCCCCAGCTGGACGGGACGCCAGTCCATCGCAGCGTCAGTCATATTTGCCAGCTGAGTGGACTGGAGCAACGTGAAATGAAGTGTTTTGCTCAAGAACACAACGCGTCGCCCGGTCCAGGAATCGAAACCACAATTTTACGATCATGGTGCTGACACCCTAACCACTAGGCCACGCGTCTCCACACACACACACACACACACACGCACGCACACACACACGCACACACACACACACACACACACACACACATATATATATATATATATATAGTGCTGGTCTTACAGAAAACTGTAAATATTGTGGTAGAGACAGAGAGTGAAAGAGATTTGCTGCTCAGGGGGAGATAATCGTTTCTAAACATATCCATCTTTTACCTTCTGGGGAGATTTTTTTTCAAAGATTATATATCGTTGCTATTATGCAAAAGTGTCGTAAATCCAAAACGTTGCTTTTTTAGAAAACGAAAAAATAGTCTCACCATTCCATTTCTTTTCACATTAGCTTCAGCTTACTAATAATACTTTGTTGGGTGCATAAAATCGAAACTCCATGCATGTATTATATTTTCAGTCAGAAATATTTTTGCACAACTGTCGTATGTGGGGCTTACTACATTTTTGAAAACGGCGGTTAAACTGTTGTACTACACTTTGCCAATTTTCATCTGAAGCAGCTGGAAATACGATAGTTTGACCAAAATTATATATTGAAACAAATGCATTTGGCTAAATTTGGACATACGACAGTTTAACATAATATATGTGGAGTGAATATATATATATATATATATATATATATATATATATTCACTCCACATATATATGAGGTGGTGGGGCTGAAGTGTTCGTAGCTTTGGGTAAAAGAAAATACTGGAGGATCAGTTAATTATGATTTTTATTCAACATATTTCCCCTCGCAGATTCTCACACTTATTGCAGCGGTCCTTTAGGTTCTCTAAGTTTGGTAAAAAAAAAAAAAAACTCGGAATGTAGGGCCCCTAACCAGGCCTTTCGCGACACCCTTAAAGCCAGGAACTTTTCAGCACCCCCTCGTACATAAACGGATATAATTAAAAATTATAATTAAAAGAAAACACACAACTTCTTGAGTCAAATCAGGACACCACCACCACAACCACCACCACCACCATCAACTTTAATCGTTTTCATTCTCGCCTTCCGTTTCTTGTAGCTACTAAAAAAAATCTCATGCCTAAAAGTACCCTTAAAATTTCGGATATCGAAGCGGTTAGAAAAGTCCCACGTCTTTGGGATAATTTAGAGCAAGTACCCTGGTAATTATTAAAAGTAATTCTTACAAGTGTCTTGTCTCTAGTGTGATCCACATAGTGGTGAGCTCTCCTCCTAAATCTCCATTGGATCTGGTCTTATATCTTCGAGTAGCTCATATAGAGCACACATTCGTTCGTTGTTTACGACACGAAGAATTGTGAAAATCATAGAAGCGAGATGGAACTTCGCCTAGAATGCTTTCATTACTTTCTCAATTGGTCTATTTTTCTTTAGGGGGCAATTTTTGTTTTTTTTTCTTTTACTATTCTGCACTTTTACCCCAGGTGGTTTACCAGTTCTATTCTTTGCTGGTTTTTCTCCTCTTCGTCTCAAGACAATGGAATGGTATAACTTGGAAAAAGGACCCCAGTTTTCTAGTGGCATTTCTCGATTATGGGTTCGGCGACTGGGTATGATGAGACTGTTCGACCATCCTCGGGCCTAAAGCCATGGGGAAAGTGAGAGTAATGTTGTGATATTAGCCTCCGGCATCTCCTGATTCTCCTGTTGTCCTCTCTCTTCTTCTCTCTAATTTCTCGAGAAAGAAAATCCTCAAATGGCTTTTACTACCATAAGGGTAACAAGTGTGCCGTCTGACTTGCATGCCTTTCCTTGCTCGATGAACGGGAGCAGCCCCACATTTGAGCTGTGTCTCCTTTAACTCGTCTTCAGACGGCTTCCAAAACGTTCCCTATCTTCGCGAAGAAGAGGTACGCTAATTTTCTCCTTGTTCGCTCTTAGATAAAATCTTCGGACAACGAAACATAATCCCTACTGATACACTTTTGTCAGATTTATTTCTCTGACAAGGTTTTATTTTTCATATCTAGAATTTCTCTGTTAATTGTAACACTCGCAGAGTGTGGAAATTATGTTAAAAGGCCAAAGAAAGCAGGAAAATTGTTTTGTTCTACTTTTATTCAGTTAATATTAGATTCTACTTTATTTTTGGAACGCTCAAATGAGTATATTGACGTCACAAACGTCAACGACCTGATGACTCCTGCATAGTTTAGCAGTCAGCACTGAGTAACATCATATTGCAACGTAACGATTTCTCTACGGTTGGCTAATGGCCACCATAGACGATGATCCAAGCAATTGGACAGCAGTCATGCATGAACATGCAAACACACATACGCACGAACACGTGCGCGCACACATACTCATGCGTACACACATATACACGCAAACACATATGTACGTACGTATTTATGTTTACATACATGTATGAGTGTATGTGTGTGTGTGTGTGTGTCATATACAGAGAGAAAGAAAGAAAGAAAGAAAGAAAAAAAAAGAAAGAAAGAAGGAAAGAAAGAAAGAAAGAAAGAAAGACAGAAAGAAAGAAAGAAAGAAGGAAAGAAAGAAAGAAGGAAAGAAAGAAGGAAAGAAAGAAGGAAAGAAAAAAAGAACATAAAAACATAGACGCGTAAACTACAGACATAACATTTTGCATTGTACATATGTTCCTGTTTATATGCGGGTCCGGGTGAGGGGATATCTATAAGTTTACTCTACCTCGCAGCCAGGGTTTATGAATACCCGATATTCTAAGTATACTGAATTCTAGTAACCGATAAATATCCCTGGCATGGCAAAGCAGAATCATTACACGTACACTCACACGCGCGGGCGCGCAAACAGAGACGCGCCCTCCTACACACACTCTCACACACACACACTCACACACACGCAATAGTATTCATAATATTTCTATATTGGTCGACTCATATATATATATATATATATATATATATATATATATATATATATATATATATATATATGCTCGTTATTTTAGTTGAACCAGCCTCTTACTACTCTGAGTTTCGCTTGAAGATGTTACTCAAGCACTCAACTATGAGTCCACTGCTTGTTATGGCAGAAACGGCTGTAAGCCATTGAAGTTCATAAGGTAATTGGTTATTCCTTTGTCATCGAATTTTCTTGTGAATGTTTGTGTTTGTGTGTGTATACATTCATACATACGTACATATATGTGAGTGTGTGTGTATGTGTGTGCCTATGTGTATATACATTCATACCATACATATGTACGTATATATGTTTGTATTTGTTTTAGTATGTCCCAGTTCATAGAATCATGGAACGAAGAAATCACAATAGAAAGCAAATTATTTAATGCATTAAAGCAAAATGGATTTTTTTTTATTTACTCTCAGAAAAACATGTTAATTTTGCTCTTCTACAGAATCCAATCCACCCCTTTTTGAAATTTTGTAGAAGAACGAAAAAATATACAAATATACATACACGCACATATAAATACAGACACACACACGCACCTATATATATATATATATATATATATATATATATATATATATATATATATATATATATATATATATATGTATATATATATATATATATATATATATATATATATATATGCACACGCGCACACATGCACAGTTATACATACATATATACATACATACAGACAGACAGAGATAAACAGATTGATAGATAGATAGATAGATAGATAGATAGATAGATAGATAGATAGATAGATAGATAGATAGAATGCGTACAGCTGAATGTTGCAGACGTCTGCGAGTTTCTATCGGTCAATGTATGCAAGTTTGTGTGTGTGCGTTTGTGTGCGTTGTTTGCTTATCTGATCATATATTCTGCGTTTCTGCGTAAGTTTGTATACGGAGAAAAAATTGCAACGTAATACTTCTATCATGAGCAACATTAATTAAAATAAACAAAGCAGGAGTCTGCAGTAATATTTTCCTTAATTTTTACGAGAATATTACAAAGAATCTTTTATTATACGTTGTATTGTATGTATACTTTTACGAAAATGCGACTAAAAAGATCCCTTATTTAACTTTTGTACGTTATATTTAAAATATATTTTTTACGAAACTATGACAAAGGGCTTTTCATTGTGTTTCCATAATGTCTCCCTACGTGTTCAATATTTCCCATCCACAGAAAAGATTTATTTGACAGCAATCTGGACAACATCCGTCCTATAGTTTCCTAATATTTTTTACATTACTTCCTGTCACAACACAAATGTCTGTTTTCTACAATTGCTTTCCAAGTAGGAGTGAAATGCTTGAGTGAATAAGATAGTACAATACCTTCCAATAGTTAGAGCGTTCAAATCCAATGCAAGTGTATGTCGTTCTGTTTCTAGGCAGAACATTGTATTCCATATGCCTTTACTATACTAAAATGTTAAGGAAATAAAAATCGTTACTCGCTTTCATTGGATTTTATTCCAGATTGCTATCCAACACTCACCTACTTCACTTCAGGTCATTAAAGCGAATCTTAACGTATTCCATCAAAATACTTTTGAAATTTGCTTGCAGCTATTGTTCCTGGTTTTGATCCCACAGCATGGTACTATGAGCGAGTGTCTCTTATCATAAGTTCAGTTGGTTGATCAATGCCTTGCAATTGGGTTTCAGTAGATGACAACTGTATTTTTTATGTTTTTTTTTCCATGGGATAATAACCTTTGACCGTCACTGCATTTCTATAATATTTGGGTATACTCCGCAGTAATCTTTAGTATGAAAATAAAAACTGCTGGCGTACCAGTAATGCATATTTCCTTACGTTTACTGTTTTCAGCCACAGGATGCGATTATGCTGGGGCACCACCTTTGGATGAAAGGCAAAATCAACTTCGGCAGAATTTAAACTCAGAACATAAAGTGTCGGAAGAAATGCTGCAAAGCATTTTGTCTAACGAGCTAACGACTGAGTCAGCACACTGCTTACATACATACATACATACATACATACATACATACATACATACATACATACAGGATATCTATGGACAACTGTTTCGAAACCTCCAGCTTCTATATCCAGACTATGAATTCATATTCATACCAGTAATAATTGGAGCACTAAGTTTTGTTAGTAAATGCTTAAAGGATAAAGTGGGATTTTCAGAAAGAGAAATCGACAGGCTAATTCATACATTACAAGTGCAATCTGTGAGTGGAACAATAAACATATGCAAGACTTTTCTCAAGTTCCAAATATGAATTTGTCTGTGCTAACTACATTCCAAAGACGGAGCTTTGTATCTTTGTTGGAAACCGGCTCCCTCCTCAGTGTAAGGTATATAATAATTAAAAAAAAAGAAGATACATACATATGTGTGTGTGTGTGTGTGTGTATGAACTGTAATGCTGATATATATATATATATATATATATATATATATATATATATATATATATATATATATATATATATATACATACTAATGATGATATATATATATATATATATGTGTGTGTGTGTGTGTGTGTGTGTGTGTGTGTACACATACTAATGATGATAGTGACATCTCCAAAGACTAGATTATTTTCTTCTTTTACAATGTCAATAGTCTTGAGAGAATGCATGACGTTAAAAAATCTGAGATATCATTCTCGGGCAATGCTTCAAGATTCCCTTGTCTTCTGGCTTATCAGCAAAGTATTCATGCCTTGTTCTTATCACTTGTGTATTTTCTACGTGATATTGAACACATATATGCAGCACTGTTTTAAAACGATAGCAATTTAATGTGTGCAACTGTAGCACATCAGTCAGCACGCACAAGCGCGCGCACAGATGTTCACGTAATCGAAACTTCAGATGGGTGTATGTGGATGAACATGCCTGTGTATATGTGTACGTGTCTATTTATATGTTTGTCTCTGTGTATATGTGACAGTCCTACTAACACATACATTTATACACACGCAAGTATGTATATATATATATATATATATATATATATATATATATATATATATATATATATACAAATATATATATATATGTATGTTTGTATGTATGAATGCAATCATACACATGTGTATACATACATACATGTATACATAGATACATACATATATACATAGATGCATATTCATACATACATACGTACATACATACATACATACATACATACATACATACATACATACGTGCAAAATATACGTTTATGATGGATTTATGGTCATACGTGGAAAACAAATTCATGAAAATATTAGTCGAAGAAAATGTGAAATATTGGTCGAAATTTTAATGTTTCTGAAAGAACTTGCCAAAAAATAACATTTAAAAAAATGCAGAAATTTACTGATATTTTAAGAAGGTTTATGTTCTTGAAAATGGCAACCAAAATAATTTGGCAGGTCGTTAGTCAATCCTCTTGCTCAGACAGTGTACAATATAACTGTCCAAGACGAGGACTGTACAAATAATTATATTGAAGGTTGGCATAGACATTTATGTTCTATCGTTAGATTACATTGAAATGTTTATTTTGCGTTTTATACTATACATTAAGAACAGTTTATTGTTGAAGTCGGGTTATTTATTCTACGAAGTAGTGCTTCTGTTATGTCAAAGATAAAGCCTTATTTCCTTAAAAGGAATTCGAACTGTTTTGTCGGAATATGCAAGAATAGACATTTTAGATTATCTTTTTATTCTGTATAATCTTTGATAATACTTAACTTTCCTTATA